>NC_041391.1:2277690-2355975 GCF_002162155.2 Triticum dicoccoides | reverse complement strand
AAAAAAAACAAAAACCCAAGCCACAGAAATGCTGACGCGTGGATGCCTATTGGTCCCGGTTGGTGCCACCAACCGGGACCAAAGGCCCTCCTGCCTGGGCTCAGCACATAGGCCACGTGCAGGCCCATCTGTACCGGTTCTGGACTAAACCGGGACTAAAGGGCTAGGGCATTAGTACCGACCCTTTAGTCCCAGTTCAGGAACCGGGACTAAAGGCCCTTACCAACCGGGACAATAGGCCCTTTTTCTACCAGTGTATTATTGTCAAAAAAATTGTACAAACATAAAAATGAATAGTATTCAGAAGTGCTAACCAGTGCAGAGGCACAGGTTGACAACTAGTGTTACACTAGTCATCAACCCGTGCTACATCACAAGCTAGTTAATTAGGGAGACACGCAACAATAGAAGTACCAATGCAACTTATTATTATTTTTATTTTTAAATTACAGGGAATTATAATCTCTAATATTAGTATTCAAAACATGCAAGTTTTTTTTCTTAGCATATAAAATATTCATAAGAAATGTTACCAAAGACACATTGATTTATTGGCACTAGTAGAAAAAGGACCTATTGTCCCGGTTGGTAAGGGCCTTTAGTCCCAGTTCCTGAACCGGGACTAAAGGGTCGGTACTAATGCCCTGGCCCTTTAGTCCCGGTTCAGTCCAGAACCGGGACAGATGGGCCTCCACGTGGCATGTGCGCCGAGCTGAGGCAGGAGGGCCTTTGGTCCCGGTTGGTGGCACCAACCGGGACCAATAGGCATCCACACGTCAGCATTTCTGTGGCTTGGGTTTTTGTTTTTTTTGAAGGGGGGGTTTGGGGGTTTTGGGGGTTTAATTACCAAAGATGTCCAAGATAGTATGGCACAATATACTATCTTGGACATCTTTGGTAATTGTGAGCACTCATTATAATATGGCATGATAAAAGGTTGACGTTGGACAAAGAAGACAACGTAATGGGTTATGTTTTCTTACATCTGAAATAAAGTATTTTGTCATGGATCATCCAACATGCTGAGCTTGCCTTTCCCCCTCATGCTAGCCAAATTCTTTGCACTAAGTAGAGATACTACTTGTGCTTCCAAACATCCCTGAAACCAGTATTGCCATGAGAGTCCACCATACCTACCTATGGATTGAGTAAGATCCTTCAAGTAAGATGTCATCGGTGCATGCAATAAAAATTTCTCTCTAAATATGTATGATCTATTAGTGTGGAGAAAATAAGATTTATACGATCTTGTGATATGGAAGCAATAAAAGCGATGGACTGCATAATAAAGGTCCCTATCACAAGTGGCAATATAAAGTGACGTTCCCTCGCATTAAGATTTTGTGCATCCAAGTATAAAAGCTCATGACAACCTCTACTTCCCTCTGCGAAGGGCCTATCTTTTATTCTTGTCTTTTACCTTATGCAAGAGTCATGGTGATCTTTACCTTTCCTTTTTACATTTTATCCTTTGACAAGCACATTGTGTTGGATAGATCCTGATATATACATATCCAATTGGATGTAAGGCATCATGAACTTGTGCCAGTGAGTGCCAGGTGGTGCTGCCGCTGCACTCCCCGGCAGGGGAGGCAGGGGAGAGGGACGCCAGACCTAATTGTATAGGAAGGAGCACGTCGCATGTGCCGGTGAGCGCCAGGTGGACGACGCTCCAACTTGTGTCCTTGGGGGCGAGGCGCGCGAGCAGGAGACCGCGGTGACTGGAGAAGAGCGGCAGCGCGTGGTATAATAGTCGTGCAGAGACGCCGGGCACGAAGGAGCCGAGGGCGCGGCAGCGGCCTGCATCGATCTTGAAAGAGTGTTGCGTCGATGCACGATCCCTTTTTTTTCCTTATGTGGGGAGTAGGCAGTGCATGCCTCCGCTCGCTCGTTTGTTTTTTTTCTTGTGCGGCCTGGCTTCCGTACCCACCGAAATGCAAGGCGAAAAGCACCAGGAAACGGACGTACTTAATTAGCACGCCGTGTCACGTCACGTCACGTCACGTAATAGATGTTTTTTCTTTTCTTTCTTTCTTCTGTTCTTCTTCCTCTATACTGGACGGATGGACCTCCTCCCCCTTATTTCAATTGGCCATGGCGCTTTGCCCTCTCGTCACTCCACCCACTGATCTGATGCACGCGTTGCGCCGGCGCAAATAAAAACTTTATAAAGACTGCGTCTTTCTTATCTATACTTTAACATGTGAATAGCTAGTTACTTGATCATGAGAAGCTTTATGATATGAGCTACTGTTATGACATATAATGATGTTATAAAAGGTGATTGAAATTATCATTGATCAAACTTGGGCACCTGCTAGCATTCACACTTCATAAATTATTTCTTTTATCATTTACCTACTCAAGGACGAGCAGGAATTAAGCTTGGGGATGCTGATACGTCTCCAATGTATCTATAATTAGTGAAGTATTCATGCTATTATATTACCAGTTTTGGATGTTTAATGGGCTTTATTATACACTTTTATATTATTTTTGGGACAAACCTATTAACCAAAGTCCCAACCCAAATTGTTGTTTTCTTGCCTATTTCAGTGTTTCGAAGAAAAGGAATATCAAATGGAGTCCAAATGGAATGAAAACTTCGGGAGTATTATTTTTGAACGAAAGCTATCCAGGAGACTTAGAGTTGAAGTCAGGGTAGCTTCGAGGTGGCCATAAGGCAGGGAGGCGCGCCTGCCCCCCTGGGCGCGCCCCCACCGTCGTGGGCCCCTCGTGGCTCCCCTGACCGACTTCTTTCGCCTATATATGTCCATATACCCTAAAACATCGGGAACATAATATATCGGGAGTTTCGCCGCCACGAGCCTCTATAGCCACCAAAAACCAATCGGGACACTGTTCCGGCACCCTGCCGGTGGGGGGATCCCTCAGCAGTGGCCTTATTCATAATCCCGATGCTCTCCATGATGAGGAGGGAGTAGTTCACTAGGGGAGTCCCGGATTAGGGGGTGTCCGGATAGCCGAACTATCACCTTTGGCCGGACTCCTGGACTATGAAGATACAAGATTGAAGACTTCGTCCCATGTCTGGATGGGACTTTCCTTGGCGTGGAAGGCAAGCTTGGCAATACGGATATGTAGATCTCCTACCATTGTAACCGACTCTGTGTAACCCTAACCCTCTTCGGTGCCTATATAAACCGGAGGGTTTTAGTCTGTAGGACGGACAACAATCATACCATAGGCTAGCTTCTAGGGTTTAGCCTCTTTGATCTCGTGGTAGATCTACTCTTGTACTACCCATATCGTCAATATTAATCAAGCAGGAGTAGGGTTTTACCTCCATCGAGAGGGCCCGAACCTGGGTCAAAACATCGTGTCCCTTGTCTCCTGTTACCATCCGCCTAGACGCACAGTTCGGGACCCCCTACCCGAGGTCCGCCGGTTTTGACACCGACATTGGTGCTTTCATTGAGAGTTCCTTTGTGCCGTCGCCATCAGGAAGGATGCCTCGTCCCGTCTTTAAAGATGGCACCGTTGCTAAAGGAGCTTTGGCCATCGGCCAAACTCTCCGGCTAGCCAGTTTTCTTATGACCGCCTGTTCGGCCGCCGCGCCGACGATGACTTCTCGGGTCATCAAAAGAAATCTTCACGTCAACTCGGAACTCGCCGAGTAGTTAGATCCGATGGAGCTCTCTTCCTTAAACGAGCTCTTGGATCGCATAGCCGCCCTGGGAGTCGCTACAGACTACGACCAGATTGGGCCTAAAACCGATCTGAGAGAGATTAACTCTCCCCAGGCTACCCACCACGTTGCTGTGGTAGAGGAACAATATGGCGACCCTTCTTCTATCTTAAGGACTAGCTACGTCCGGATTCCTGACCCCTCCATGCCGGATTCCCGCGGAGGGGAGAACACCACTCAAGCCCTAAACTTAAAGTCAGGCAGCGGGCTAGATTCATCGGACAACGTCCAAGAACCCAAGCTTCCAAGTTCGGAAACTTCTTGGCCCCTGAGTCTTTGATCGGATGGAGTTCGGAATTTAATTCCACCCGCCCACCCAAACATAAGTGATCTATCCCAAATCCGGCAAGAGCCCGCTGAAATAGTACATCATTACTGGGCCAGATTCCTCTTGGTCATGAACAGGATAAAGGACTGCCGTGAAGAGGACGCAATTTCATTCTTCTGCATTTATTACACGGACGAAGGAATCCTCAACGCTGTAAGTCGTCGCAAAATGACACGCTTTGCTGACTTGGCATCCATAGTACGAAAGTACTGTGCGATGGAGAGCGCCTAGAAAACCAAAATCAAATTTTGGGATAATCCGGCCTTGAACACAACCCTAGTCCAAAGGAAAAGGGTGCATCATTACCAGGCACCTGGGTTAAATACCAAAAAGCAAAAACCCTTTAAAGGGTATGGAACCATACTGGAGGGATGGCTCAATGGACCCTGCAAAATTCATAGTACAAAGGGCGCCACTCCAACTCATAGCCTTAGAGCATGTTGGATACTACGGCAGGTGGCCAAAAGTGGCGAAGAGCTTCTAGCTCCAGAGCACCAGCCCAGCAATACCAGTACGGTATTAACAGTCTTCGAAAGTTTCGCATCAAATAATATGCGGAAACGAACACTCCGCACCCTTGCCGAAGTCCACCAGGTAGCAACAATAAATCCATGGAGTGACACGGCTATTACCTTTAACGCCAATGATGAACCTAAATTCCAAACAGCCCGAGCACTAGCCGCTGTGGTCCTCAGTCCAATAGTGGACGGCTTTCGCCTTACCAAGGTACTCATGGATGGCGGCAGCGGATTAAACCTCATTTACGAGGAAACCCTTCGAAAAATGGAAATAGACCGGAGCCGCATTGAGCGAAGCAACACAACATTTAGAGGGATAATCCCCAGTCGGGAAGCATGATGTACAGGAAAAATCACACTGGATGTGGTGTTCGGCACGCCGGATAATTACAGGTCCGAGGAGGTCACATTCCAAGTGGCCCCGTTCAGCAGCGGATACCACACTCTATTAGGGCGAGAGGCATTCACAATTTCTCATGCTATACCCCATTACGGGTACATGAAGCTCCAAATGCCCGGCCCCAATGGAATCATCACTCTTGCTAGTGACCCGGACATAGCACTCCGCGCCAAAAATAAAATAGCCGCACTTGCCCTTGAGGCACTATCCGAAGCCCTAGCGGCCGAGGAACTCACTGCGCTGCGCTCCACGGTGAACAGGGATGATGTGATACTCGATAAGAGATCCAAGTCCACCTCTTTTAAACCGGCGGACGAAATAGTCAAATTCCAAGTCCATCCAACGGACCCTACAAAAACGGCCTCCATCGGGGCACAATTAAACCCTGATGTAGACACCGCACTACGAGAATTCCTACGCGAAAATTGGGACATCTTTGCCTGGCACCCTTCAGACATGCCAGGAATCCCACGCCGGCTGGCCGAGCACAGCCTAAATATCCTAAAAGGATTCAAGCCAGTCAAACAAGCTCTTCGGCGTTTCTCCGAACCTAAGAGACAGGCCATGGGAGAGGAGCTAGCCAAACTATTGGAGGCTGGATTCATTAGAGATATAAAACATCCGGACTGGCTAGCAAACCTGGTAATGGTACCAAAGAAGGACAAATCCTGGTGCCTGTGTGTCAATTTCAAGGACCTTAACAAGCCTTGCCCAAAGGATCCCTTCCCCCTTCCCCGCATCGATCAAATTATCGACGCTACCGCAGGACACGATTCATTGTGCTTCCTCAACGCATACTCCGGCTACCACCAAATTAAGATGGCAGAGCCAGACCAAGCCGCAACGACATTCATCACTCCATACGGCCCATTTTGCTTCAACACAATGCCCTTCGGGCTCAAAAACATCAGCGCAACATATCAGCGCATGATTCAGACATGTCTAGCAAACAAGATCGGCAAAACAGTGGAGGCATACGTAGACGATGTGGTCGTCAAATCCAAGCATGTCGAAACTCTAGTAGACGACTTGAAGGTCACATTCGACAATCTCCGAGCATATGACATTAAGCTCAACCCGGAAAAATGCGTTTTCGACGTACCAGCCGGAAAGCTCTTGAGCTTCATTGTATCCGGTAGAGGAATTGAAGCAAACCCAGCCAATATCCAAGCTCTATCACAATTGGATATCCCAAAAGACCTCAGACAAATACAAAAATTGACTGGATGCATGGCGGCTCTAAGCCGCTTTATCTCCCGCTTAGGAGAAAAGGCATTACCCCTTTATCGCCTCCTGCAGCGCACCGAACACTTCGAGTGGACGGATGCCGCCACAGCCGGACTCGAAGAAATCAAAGCCATATTGGCAACAAATCCGGTCCTGGCCGTGCCCAACATGGGCGAACCAATGCTATTATACATCGCGGCAACCCATCAAGTTGTAAGCGCGGTGCTCGTTGTTGAACGAGAAACGGACGGACACAAGTTCCCTCTCCAAAAACCAGTTTACTACGTGTCCACTGTCCTAACTCCATGCAAGTCACGGTAACCGCATTATCAAAAGATAGCATACGTGGTGTTCATGGCATCCCGGAAGCTGCGAAACTACTTCCAAGAGTGTTCGATAACAGTAGCCTCCGAAGTACCTCTTAATGACATTATAAACAACCACGATGCAACGGGCCAGATTGCCAAATGGGCCATCGAGCTCCTCCCGTTCGACATAACCTAAAAGCCTCGGCGAGCTATTAAGTCGCAAGTTTTGGCCGACTTCGTCGCCGAATGGACTGAAGCCGAACTCCCTAAAGAGTATGGCGCATATTCCAACTGGATCATGCACTTCGACGGCTCCAAAATGTTGGCTGGCCTAGGGGCTGGCGTCGTTCTGACGTCCCCAACTGGAGATACAATCCAATACGTACTTCAGATAATGTACACGGACTACAACAACGCAGCTGAATACGAGGCCCTTCTACATGGTCTCCGGATGGCAGTCTCCATGGGCATTCAACGCCTAGAGGTCCGCGGGGATTCAAACCTCACGATATCCCAAATAAATGGAGACTTTGATGCCAAGGATCCGAAAATGGTAGCTTATCGCAATGCCATCCTAAAAATGTCAGCTCGGTTTGAGGGGCTCGAATTTCACCATATAGCCCGGGAGAACAACCAGGCAATAGACGTGTTGGCACGCATTGGCGCAAAGCGCGATGCCGTCCCTCCCCACATCTTCCTAGAGAGGCTTTTCAACCATCCGTATTATGGGAGGGAGAGTCCGGAAATAACATCCCGGACCCAACCACACTACCCCACACCGAACATTCTGACATAGTTGGTGGTTCTGCCAACGAAATAACACCGTCAGCCCACACAATAATGGCAGTCATTGCCCCGTGGACAGAACCACTCCTAGCCTACCTAACTAGGCAGGAACTTCCTGAGGACCAAAACGAGGCTCGCTGCATAGGCGGCGATCTAAAGCCTATAAGGTCCATGAGGTAGAGCTATAAGAAAAGCACAACCGGAGTCCTTCAAAGGTGTATCTCCGAAGAGGAAGGGCGGAATCTTCTGGCTGAAATTCATGCCGGACTCGGCGGGAACCACGCCGCAGCCCGGGCCCTTGTAGGCAAGGCCTTCCGTACAGGATTTTATTGGCCGACGGCCCAGGCAGATGCTCAGGACTTGGTCCAATGATGCGTGGATGCCAGGTCTTTGCTAATCAAAGCCACATGCCACCTACCGCCCTCAAAACTATACCCATCACCTGGCCGTTCGCGGTCTGGGGGCTTGATATGGTTGGACCCCTTAAAGGAGGAACCCACAAGCAAAAATACCTATTGGTCATGGTGGATAAATTCACCAAATGGATAGAGGCAAAGCCTGTTTAGACGGCCGAATCCGGACTGGTGATAGACTTCATATCAGGGGTAGTACACCGTTATGGCGTCCCCCATAGCATCATCACTGATAATGGCATGAACTTCACGGCCGACGAGGTCAAACTCTGGGGAAAAAACATGGGCATCAAGCTCGACTACGCTTCGGTCTATCACCCTCAAACTAACGGTCAAGTCGAGCGAGCAAATGGCCTAATCATGAGCGGCATTAAACCCAGACTAGTGCGGTCCCTCAAGGAATCTAATACGCACTGGGTAGAGGAGCTCAACTTCGTACTCTGGGGGCTGCAGACCACGCCAAATCGCACTACCGGATTCACACCATTTTTTATGGTGTACGGCGCCGAGGCAGTTTTGCCCTGCGACATAATTCATGACTCACCTCGCGTGCGCATGTACGAAGAAAGAGAAGCTGAGCTCGATCGGCAGGACAGTTTGGACGCCTTGGAGGAGGAGCGCGACGTGGCAAAAGCTCGTTCCGCATTCTATCAACAGCAGGCTCGAAGATACCAAAGCAGAGAAGTACGGGCCAAAGCTTACAATGTTGGCGAACTAGTTCTACGCCTGCCGGACAAGAAAAAGGACAAACTCAAGCCCAAATGGGAGGGTCCCTTCATCATCGACCAATTCCTAACCGGCGGAGCGTACCGTCTGCGGAACGCATCGGATAACCGACTTGAGCCGAACCCATGGAACGCAGCCCGTCTCCGAAGATTCTACACCTAGCGCCGGACTCTGAGTTCGTCTCCTTCCTCTGTCTATATTTTATACTTTAACTGCCTTTTATTTCTCTCCTTCTCCCTCCTTATTTATGAAGCTGTTGGAGGCTCGTTTGCGCACTGTTCACACACACTTGACGCGTTATCCGCGCTCGGTATACTTTAACAGAAGCTTATTCGTACGGGCTTTATGTCCACCACATGTGTCACACTTCCACATGTACCTTTTATTCACCATTATATGCATCAATATGACTTAAGTTTTGGCCAAGCTGGGTTGCCTGGCTCCTGTGCTTACCCCTACATTCCCGATTGTTCGGCTAGGTGGTAAAGGGAGCACCTCTGCGATTGTTACCGCCGGGTCAGCCGGACATGTACCTCAGACTGGGTGAAGCCGAAAGCTAGCGTTCTTAAGGGAATATCCGGTAGGTGAACTAAAATATGATTTCTTACTTATTCATTTATCTGCCCCCAGATGTTTTTCTGCTTTTTTCGCAGTCCGGACATGCACTTTATGGCATGCCTCCCAGGGAAAGGAACCCCTAACGGAACTATTCTCCCTGGAAGATGTTTCTTACTAACCATGTAATATAACATAACTAGTTGGGCACTTGTCTGATAAAGCACTCTTGACCCCTACGTCTGGTCTCCACGCATGCCCCGGTTCTTACATAACCGCGAGGGTATTCAGACACACACCAGACTATTGGGTCCCGAGGTTGAAGCGAAAAGGTCCGCTACGACAAACGATCTACAATCCGGCTAGAAGGCATTTTACATGTCATTTTAAATTACATAGTCAAATTGACTGATTGTATTCCTCTTCAATACCATCTAATAGGCTGTCTAGTTTACAGTCCTGCTAGGAATACTTTGCGGCCAACTCTACTTGGCCGTACACTAAGCTCACAGGGATCTCCTTCCCATCAGGCCCCACAGGTCCGACCTCGGCCATGTGGTTTGGGTCAGCCTTCGTGTACCGCGTCTTCACCATGGCCCAGGCCTCCCTGGCACCTTGACGGCAGGCCGATATCTTCCATAGCCGGAAGTGCCGCCGTGCTCCCTGAAGCCTCTCTCCAAGCTCTCTAAGGCCTTCGGGTAGGGAGATGGATGGCCACAAGGCCTGGGCGACGCCTCTCATCACCTGCCGAACTCGTTCGTGAAGTTGCAGCAGCTCGGGAAGTAGGTCACCCGTTGAACCGGGCATTTCCTCTGCAGGACGACCAGTGAGCATACCTACAGACATATTTCTGTTAGTCGACTTCCTCGCCGAACTCTTTTTTTTTAAAAGTTTGCTCAATCAGTTACTATAAATGCCGTGACGAAGCCGCCGATTCTCCTTAACGGAGTTAGACAGCTGGGCTCGAACATCCTTTAGTTCCTCACCCAGCTGGGTGTTGGCATCTTGGAGATTATTTTTCTCTTGCCCCACCCTTGTAAGCACATTCTCGCCGGCCTTTAACCGGCGCAGGAGCTGTTGCTTGTCCGGATCTAGTCCGTCGCCATCTGCAATATTATTGTCAGACTTATACACATGCCGCACTTCACAAACTACTTATCTTTCAAAGTATATATTACCGGAGGGGGTCTCTGTGGCTCCCCCTGTGGCGGCTAGTGTGGCCTCAAGCTGGGCCTTGCACTCTTCAAGCTCCTGGGACAGTCGGGTATTCTTTTTCGTAAGATCCTGCATAACAAATGATCCTTAAATCAGTTCTTCTAACTATTTTAAGTCTTGGGGGCTACTGGCATATATAACTGTAAAATTTCCTCACCCGTATGTCCTTTACATACTGCTCTGTGGCTCTGGCTAGACCATCTTGAGTGGCACGGAGGTGCGCATCTCCCGAATTGAAGGCATTCAATGCCTCTTGGGAGAAACATGCGTCACGAAGAACTGTCCGGCGGCGCCTGTGATTCATGGCACTCTCCACCTCGGAGTTGGTGGCGGACAATCTGTCGGCATCCTCTGTCGGAGGAGCATCCGACGCACGCCTCGTGTTTACCTCCGCTTCCAGACCCGGTGTTGGAGCCTGGCTGGCGGAGGCTCGATTGGCCATCTCTCCGGACACAGTCCGGCGAGCGCTCTTTTTCCTGAAAGGAGCACCAGCGTTAATATACCTTCCCGGAATCAATCCCGGGAATATGGTGACACGCCTTACCATTGCGGCGGCGTTTCAATCCGGACCACACTTCTTTTTAGCATGCGTGGCCGTGCTGCCCCTTGTTGGCTAGCCGCCGCGGGCTCGGCCTCCCGCCTCGAAGGCACCCCCTGCGAAACACCATTGGTATACGGTGATCATAAATAAGCACGGATGGGTCATTATCAAAGTATTGGGGCTTCGGTCTCAGTTACTTGTGAGGCTGGAAGTATTCCGGGGTAATCGGCCGTAATGGCAACCAAGGCATTATCGATGCTTAGTTGGTGAAATACCCCATCAATCAGCTCCACCAATATGTCCGGATTCTCTTGGGAGGCCGGATCGAGTAACCGTTCTGGATCCTCGGGTTGCGGAGGCGGGCTGTTTATATCTTTTACGGCCAGGCGCAGTTCCTGCGTCGAAATCCCAAAATGAGATATCTAACCATGGGAGTACGGATCGGATGTGCAAAAAAGGAAATGTCCGCTTACCCAGCTTCGAGGATTGTTCATAGAAAATCCGTTCAATGGACTGACGCAGAGAAAATCCTCCTCTTCCCCCTTGTACAGCGTGGACAAGATCTTCACCAGATCGCCGACCGATCCCGGCTCCGTACGGCCGTGACGGGTGGCATCGTCCTCCCCGTTGAAATCCCACATGGGGTGGCCCCTATACTGGAGCGGCTGCACCCCCCGCATAATGCATGTGGCCATGACACCGATCATGGTCAGTCCGAAATGAGCTAGCAACCTTATTCGGCTCATCAGGTAAAGGACGTCCCTGTCATTTTCCCTCTGGGGGCTCCGTGGACGCCAACTCAGTCGTTTCTTCAAGGGAGCATTACTGAACTCCGGGAGGCCGATCCGAACGGGATCCGGTAGCGGGGCGTCTTCTATATAAAACCATTCCGAAGGCCAGTCTTCGGACGCCTTCTTCGGGGTTCCGGATAGATATCCGGTCCGGGCGATGCGCCATAGCTCGGCTCCGCCCACTTGATATATTGACCCCTCATGAGAACGGGGTACGAGGCATAATAATCTTTTCCACAGCGCAAAATGAGCCTCGACGCCCAAGAACAGTTCGCAAAGGGCCACGAAGCCCGCGATGTGCAGAATGGAAGCAGGCGTAAGGTGGTGCAGCTGGAGGCCGTAGAACTCCAGGAGCCCCCGGAGAAACGGATGTATTGGAAATCCGAGTCCTCTTATCAAATAAGAGACAAAGCATACCCGCTCTCCTTTGGAAGGATCGGGGACGCTCTCCGCTTGCTTTCCGCTCTTATAGGTGGCGAGTCCAGTTCGAACCGGAACCATGAAGGCTGGGGGAAGGAGTCCCTTGGTTTGGAGCGTCACTAGCTTGCTATGCGGGACTGAGCATCTCTCCCAATCCCCAGGCTGGGGGCTGGGAGCGCGAGAGGAGGAGCCGCGTTGGCTGTCCATGATGGAATGGATTTTTTGTCAGAGGCGCTCCGATGAAAGCTTGCGGAGGGGGGTTGGTGTGATTCGGATCTAGATCCTCGTCTCTTTTTATAGGCGGCTCATTTGCGCAGCTAGGGGGAAAGTGTAAAAATACCCTGGCTTTTCGCATTCGTTCGACATGTGGAAGATGGCCATTATTGGGCGTGGAAGCCAAGGAGCGCAGTATTTATCAGAAGCCGGACACTATTTGACAAGTATATGGAATTTGGAGAAGAACCCGCCTTGCAATGCCGAAGACAATCTATGCGCCGGACTCATCGTCATTGAAGCCTGGTTCGGGGGCTACTGAGGGAGTCCCGGATTAGGGGGTGTCCGGATAGACGAACTATCACCTTAGGCCGGACTCCTGGACTATGAAGATACAAGATTGAAGACTTCGTCCCGTGTCCGGATGCGACTTTCCTTGGCGTGGAAGGCAAGCTTGGCGATACGGATATGTAGATCTCCTACCATTGTAACCGACTCTGTGTAACCCTAACCCTCCTCGGTGCCTATATAAACCGGAGGGTTTTAGTCCGTAGGACGGACAACAATCATACCATAGGTTAGCTTATAGGGTTTAGCCTCTTTGATCTCGTGGTAGATCTACTCTTGTACTACCCATATCATCAATATTAATCAAGCAGGAGTAGGGTTTTACCTCCATCGAGAGGGCCCGAACCTGGGTAAAAACATCGTGTCCCTTGTCTCGTGTTACCATCTGCCTAGACGCACAGTTCGGGACCCCCTACCTGAGATCCGCCGGTTTTGACACCATTGGTCGCGTTTGTCACAGTAGGTCGCGTTTTCTGTCATGCATGTACATCCATGACGATTTTATGATAGAATCAAGATAGTCATACCTGTGCTGTCGTAGAACTGTTCCATGACATTACCAAAATTATCATCACGGAAATGTCCACTTCGATGACGATAAATCGCGCGTCACAGAAGTGCTTTCGTCAAGGGTGACCGACACGTGGCATCCACCCTAACGGAACGTCGTTAAGCTATCGGGTCGGGTTTTCGATCCGATAACCCATTAACAGCCCCGACCAATGGGGATTTTCCACGTGTAAAATCATCATTGGCTGGAGGAAACACGTGTCGGCTCATCGTTGGGACAGATGTCATCCACTCATTGGACGGAAGGCGCCTATGATATGTCGACACGTGGCACGGCCCAACAGAGGCCCATTCCTGTGAAAAGGCCGGCCCAGTAAAAATTAGCAGGCCACCCCATATAAGGCCTACTTGTGTCTGGTCCATTTAAGCCCACGGCCCATATGAGATGTGCCAATTCGGCCCGTCAACGGCCCGTTAAAGATTTGACACCATTGCAGCCCATCGTCAGTTCGAGCCCGTTAACAGCCCGCTATATATTTGGGCTCAATATCGGCACGATGAGATTTCGGCCTGTTAACGGCCCATTTAATGGATGGGCCAATTTTCAGGATGTACATCTTTCGGCCTTTTAGCGACCCATTTAAATGTTGGGCTAGTTTACGGCCCGGTGTGTCTTTCAGCCTGTTGACGGCCCATAAATCTAATGGGCCATTTGTTGTCGGACCTGAGTTTCGGCCTTTTAGCGGCCCATTTAAGTGTTGGGCCAATTTTTTGGCCCGGTGTCACTTTCAGCCTGCTGACGGCCCATAAATCAGTTGGGCCATTTGTAGTTGGACCTGAGTTTTGGCCTTTTAGCGACCCATTTAAGTGTTGGGCCAATTCCCGGCCCTGTGTGCCTTTCAGCCTGTTAACGGACCATAAATGAGTTGGGAAATTTGTAGTCGGACCTTAGTTTTGGCCTTTTAACGACCCGTGCCCTTCATGGTCCAATACCAGCCCGGTTTCTCTTTCGGCCTGCTAAAGGCCCACAACACAGTTGCGCCATTTACAATAGGTCCGGACTTTCGGCCTCATAGCGGCCCATGGTCTTCATGGTCCAGTACAAGCCCGCTGTCTCTTTCGGCCTGCTAAAGGCCTACAGTATAGTTGGGCCATATGTAGCCCAAACTTAGTAACGGCCTGTTAACGGCCCGTGAAGAACACTGGTGCCACCTGTTGCCCGCTTCGATGTTGGCCTGTTAACGACACGGGAGGTAAGAGGGCTGACCTTTAACTTTCGGCCTAGTAACGGCCCATTAACTTAATGGGCCCACTAAAGTTCGTACATGTCTTTAGGCCAAATTAGATAATTTGAACCCATTACGACGAGCAATTATGCACAGGACCAAAACCGATCATGCAAAGGTACGACATACAGGGAATAACGTTGCACATCCAGCATATACTACAGGAAATTACATCCACTGGGCAATCAAAGATTGATGCTAGTGCAAATAAAAGAGCAGAACCTAACCATCTACAACGTCACAATCTGCAACCTCAGCACAGATGACGCCCATAAGCATGTGGGCAAGTTCTTTCTGCTTTGCTACACTGTCTCTAAAAACATTGATCAGTTGTTGTGTCGCACGACTCTGCACCTCTGATTCATCCACCATTTCCATCATTGCTTCAGCAATTAATTGGTTCACAAACATACATTTATTCTGTTGCATTCGGGACAGAGGATACTGAACAGATTCAGATGGCGATTTTGGCAGGCTTGTATTATTCATAGTGGAGAGTGTCTCGACCACTGCATCATAACATAAATTAGGACGGGAACCAAACAGATTAATCATGAGTTATTGCCATATTACCTGGCCTAGATTTACTGGAAAGAAACAATGGGGTTGCCTTGCTGTTTTTAGAATTTTTCTTCTTATCTTCAGTAGCCTGCACAAAATTAACACACTAGCATTGCTATCATTGGCCAAGTCAGATAATAGGAAAGCAACATTGACACAACGAACTTCTGGGCAACTAGCCTACACTAAATTAACACAATATGGCATAGCTATCATCAGCCAGGTAAGGTAGTACGAAAGCAACATTGACACAATGAATGAATGGGCAACAAGAGAAGCACTACAATTTAGTAATGTGCGTGATATGAGATAGTACACTCATGCAGCTCAGGATGCAAAACTACCAGGCAGTTTTCCTTACAAAAATCAACATTGTGGCCTTTAATCATACATTTTGCCACAACTAAATTTAGATCAGATAAAGGTTGGATTCACGATGATTAACAAAATACATGCTGATGTAAAAATATAGTGATATACAATAGGTACTTACATCTACATTGGAGCACAGAGAATTCCTGCAAGAATCTTTCCTCATAAATGATACCATTGCAGAAATTCTTCTATCTGTTAAGCTTATTTTCTAAAAGAGAGATGGGTAAGAAACATGTAGAAATATGATCAGCATGCTATAAAATTTCATGATGCAAGGATACGCACACGCTTCTTAGAATTGAGTTGAGATATTTTTGCTGGACTGGAGCGGACTAGTTCTTTGGCCACTGGAATCTGCTTATTATCAGTAGGAGTTGGGTTTCTCTGTGCTGGAGCAGTATCTATAAAAACTGGAGTTGGTTTATTATCTCCTGGCGTTTGGATCTTTTGCAAAGGCCTTGTTTGTAACCCTTCAGATTCTAACATAGTCGTCTTCCCCTTGCATGCCTTGTATAGAAGAATGCTGCTTTAACTATAAAACATGCGACAACAGAGAGATGGAATAGGTACTGAAGAATAGAAAGGCATGACATATTGACATGTATTCCCTCCATCCGGAAAAAATGGATGGGTCTAGGCGTATTTCAGTTCTAGATACATCCTTTTTTATCCATTTCGGCAACATGTAATCCGGACAGAGGGAGTATGGTGTAAGAGCTAGGGATACGACAGGACAACACAGCAAAAAAAAACTAGTTGAATGTAAAACTATATGCTAGCGGAATACGTATAGAAATAACTAAGGCAACATACACGTGTATGATTGGGAAAATAAGATGGCATTTCAACAGAGCACTAGAACAACACTTCAATGTAAAAAAAACATGGTATGGTAGACAGATGAAGTACATACTGATGAATAACAATGCATAAGATATTCAGAAGCATGATGTCCAAATTAAGCAGATGGCATTGAGATAGAGTAGAATGACTGTACTTGAATTTGAAAACATGTTATCATGAATGGAATAGGTACTGAAAAACAGGAAGGCATGACATAATTACATGCATGATCAGCATGCTAAGCACATGGCATTACAACAGAGTAGATACACTCCAGGACATTATATGCATGTTGTACCCATATCACAGGCCAAGTTAGAGCAAGGACCTTGTGGGGTGAAGAGGATTCATCATCTTTCTGCAAGTCTTCTGAAGAACTGCCTTTACATGTTCCATCATATTGGGTATCATTGACATCAAGTTTATTGGCCTTTACATTGCTCCGTGAGGTTCTTGTGGATATATCAGTGTGTGCAATTATATCTGACATGCATGGAAGACAACTAGTAGTTAGATTTATGTAAATGAGTGCCTGTAGGAGACGACATAAATAGTAGGACTGGGGTTAACTAGCAGCAACATGTCTCATAAACTAAAGGGAGAACACAGATGAAAGCTACAGAATATGTATCGTTTGTACTCGAGATTAACTAGATGGCACACAAAAGTATTAAAGAACAACATAGGTAATACTAGAAGTGGTATAATACTATAATCACCAGCCTATGGGATAGCATTGGCTGATGGATGATAACTATGGAACAACGTTACCTAAATAACAAGTATCTTAACTGAACTATGGAACAACGTGAATTCCTGAACAAGACCCGTAAGAGATCAGCATGAATATACAATGAACTGTGTTGATCTATTTTCCGTGCTTAGATGAATAACAAAGCCATAAATGTTGCACACAAGTAAGATGAGGGTACAACCTATCTAGCTGCCATCCATAGGAGTGGGCATCATGTGCTGACTTGTCGATGGCCCTGCAGTTGTTGTGGCTGTCCATGTCGGGCACGCGCATTCGATGCAAGGAACTGTTGAGTGGGGACTGTAGCTCCCTTCTGGTGTATGCTTCTCTTGTTGGAGCAGCTGCGGTGAGTCGGAAGACGGTGTGTCTGAAGATGCAGATAACGCATAATTTTAAGAACGACATATCTCTTTGATCCGAAGAAATACACTAAGAGATGAACAGCAAGGTACGAGAGTGGTCACACGTCTGTTGACTAAAGACTAAATTGGGGTCACACGATTTTATTTTATTTTGGTACTTTCCGATCTACGCCGGATGGCTTGATGGCCGTCTTGTGCCTCCTGGCTGACACTTTAGGAATCTTCCCCGAAGAGCCAGCGACCAACGGCAAAGCAACCTACCTCCGCCGTCCATGGCCCCGGCCAAAACCCCGCTCCCCGCCCCACCGCACTGCCATGGTTGCGCCGCCCCCGGGCCAATCCACAAATACTCCCCGTCATCCAGATCCGGCGGTGGCAGTACCTTCAACCCACACAACTCTAAAAGATAGCCATCTAAGCGCTGCTTCCGCGGTGAACTTGCGGCCCCGCACCCTTACGTTAGACACCAGCAAACCGGCAGCCTAGGAGCTCCGCCGCCTCGAGGGGTGCTGCTTCCCATTGGGAATCGATTGGGCCAGAAAAAAAATTCAGACAACTAACGCCTAAATAAAGTGATTTCAGATGAGGATGCAACCTATCTCGCGGCATGGTGAAGTAGGCAGGTCCAGCTGCCGAGTCGGTGAGGCCTGCGCGGTTACGGTGGCGACCGGCGGCAGGGAAAGAGCGATGTCGCCAGGGTCGACGGCTACGCGGAAGCAGCACCAGGACTCTGGACGGATCCGAAGTTGGAGCCGCTTCGGTGCTGTGAACAATGGTGGGGGTGAATCGGCTCCGGTACGGTTCACGCAGCTGTCATCGAGGCAGCACCGGCAGCACGGAGGAAGAGGCACACGGCCCAGTGCACGGTGGCAATTGGACAGCGTCTCCGGCATTAGGGAGGAGGGCGGCTGTGAAATTGGTGCGGTGGGGGGCGCATGGAGGTGGGGCTGAGGTTTCGCGGCTCGGGAGAAGGGAGCTTCCCGGGGAGATGGTGATTTGGCACCCATGAGGTATGAATGGGGGCGGGCGGGGGGGAATTGGGAAGGGAGTGGAACCATGTCTTATGGACGCATTTGTCTGAAATGTGAGGGGGAGTTATAGTTTTACCCTTGCCTATAGGCTTCTTGGCTTGGGTCTGTGTACCGAGGGTCGGGGATAGTAGAGTAACTTTGCTTCTCCCCAAATAGTGGGCGGGAGTGATTTCGGGCGAGGAGGGCGTGTTTTGAACTATAGTGGGCGCGAGCGATTTCGGGCGAGGAGAGCGTGTTTTGAAATAGTGGGCGCAAGCTATTTCGGGAGAGGAGAGCGTGTTTTGCCGACCATGGTTTATGAATTATTCGGCACATGTCATTTCGGCCGAGGAGAAGGCGCGCTTGGATAAAGTTATGAACCTACCCTCGATGTAGAACGGGCCAATTGATGCGTGTCCCACATAGGACAGTAATTTCGCGTCTCCCATTTATTTGCTCGGGTGAATTCCACCGAGCAGAGAGGATGTTTAACGGTTCGTTCAAATTTTGGGAGAACGAGCATCCACGTCTACCTTACCAAGTCGATTCAAATCAAATTTTGAAATATTAGCTTGCCACTTCTTTTATAGATGGAGAGATAATGCTCGGGAGCAATGTGTTTTTACATGCTCGTTGCTAGCGATTTACTATATGACAAATAGTGGACCCACTCAAAAATGCGAATCAAACCCAAAATGAAATATCTCGATTCAATGAACTAGCTCGTCCAGTAGGTCAAAATAGTGAACTAAATCCAAAATTGAACACCTCAATCGAGTAGCATGTTGTACAGTGTTATAGTACTCCATGAACATGTTGAAAGTCAAATTAATTAACTTGTTTGATATACACATATATTCGTTCATGTGTGGATTGCAGACAACATGTTCTCCAATTTAAATATTTGAATGCAAGTTTATATCGAAACATGGTTTATATCAGTATTTGATGCATAAAACGTGACCTCCCCCTGTCCCGGACTCCTGTTCTCTCTCTCTCTCTCACTCTCTCGCCAACAATCTTCAATTCTATCGCACGCATCCGACACAAAAGCCTTGTTGGTCCCTCTCCCTTTCTCTCTCTCTCTCTCTCTCTCTCTCTCTCTCTCTCTCTCTCTCTCTCTCTCTTTGTGTGTGTGTGTGGGAGGGGTCTTTCTAGTTCGCATTCATATATACACCATCTATAGGTCTCTCTCACACACTATGTATGATACTCTAGCTAGTCCAAGCTAGATATCTTGGGTGCACTCATCGTACGCACACAAATTCCTTCGCTCTTTGCCCGTAACTCTCTCACGCACCACTATGTCGTCTCGGACCTCTTCCCCCCTCAATCAAACTCTCCATCCACCTGGGTCACACATACACATGCATATCTCACTCGCACTCGATAGGCCCATCTAAAACTCTATCTCTCTCCCTCGTTCTCTGTCCATCTCACATGCACACACGCACACACACACAATCTCATGCCCAGCTAGCCAAGTATGATGGTCTCTCACTCAATTATAGGCACACGCAGTCCCCCCTATATGTATATGACTAGCTAATCTTAGTCTCCATCACAAACATGTGCATGGTCTATCTCAATTTCTCTCGGGGCATCTTTCTATCGCACACGCACTCCCTCGATCTCCCACCCATATAGTCCCATCACGATCTCGAGGGGATCTCTCTATCACAAACACACTCTCTCTCCCTCCTCATGCATCCATGCCATCCATGTGTCCCTCTCGACCTTTTTTCCTTGTTGGCCAGACCTCTATTGGACATGTGCTACAGGGGTGTCTCTCTCCGTTGCAGACAATCACACACTAGCTATCTTCATGTATCTCCTCACCTCGCTTTTCCATCTCGGAAATGCATGCGTGATATGTTCACATAAGAAACAAAAAAACACACTCTCTCTCTAATTTATCGTTTGTTGTCACTTTCTCTTTCACACACATACTCTTTTTGCACACTTACTCATTCTCCTTCACACACACTTGATCTGTCTCGACTGAGGCACTCTCCTCCGTCCATAGCACACAGATTTATTGAAAAGTCAAACATCACAAAATTTGACCACGTGCGTGGAGAAAAAGAATTACATATAGTACGGCAAACATATACCATTAGATTCACCATGAGATGTAGTTTTGTATGATGTATCTTTGGTATTGTAGATATAAGTAACATTTGCGTAAACCTGATCAAAGTTTCCAAAGTTTGACTTCTAAAAAATTTACATGCACTGCATTATCGAGCGGATGGAATATCTCTTTCCCCCTCTCAGCTATCTGACGCACCACTCAGCCTTATCGGGGCTCCTCAATCTCTCTCAAACTTTATTGGTCAGTTTGGTTCGTGACCTGACCCTCATGCCTTGATGTCCGGTACTGCCTGGTGTGGACGTGAGATGTAAAACATTTCTGCCTGGCCAGGCTTGTGTGGTGCTGGAGCGTTTGGTTCATGCCTGGGCCACGCAAAGCATCAACGTCCCATCAATCAATCCATGCATAAATTATTTAATGCTAATATCCATCCATGTTGCTGTTAGCCTCGTGGCCGCACGACCAGGCACGGCCCGGCGTTCGAAATCGGTCGCTTGGGCAGGCTACTTGCAGTGTCTGGAGTTCAGCCAGGCTAATTAAAGTGCAAGGGAACCCAGCCCAGGCGGGCTTTCTTTTTCACAGGGTAGCAACCAAACAAACATGCATGAAATCCAACCACAACCCCAGGCCACGCAAAAGATGCTCACGACGCAAGCCAAACTGGCCTTATATCTCCCTGGTTCACACATACACATGTCTCGCTCGCGCTATACATATAGACCCATCCAACACTCTCCGCCCTTGTTCTCTCTCCATGTGACACGCACCCCCCTAAGTACCATAATCCCTCACTCCATCATAGGCTCTGTTTGGATCCATGGGTTAGAGTTAGTTTGGGTTAGTTTGGAGTCAACTAACCCAAAAAGATCAAAACAGGAGGGTTAGTTTAGGTTAGATGCATCTGACCCATCAAAAAAAACTAACCCATCCAAGAGGTGCTTATTTCGGTTAGTTCTTCTCGGGACCACTAATAAACACTTTTTTCTCTCGCTCTGCCCGCAGCATATCCCTCCCCACTTCCTTGAAACTTCTCGTCCTCTCCCTCCCTCCCTCTCGCACCGCCCGTGAAGGTGCCTCGCCGTATCCGCGCTCCATCTAACTCTGCCATCCAAACACCTCTTTACTTAGAGTTAGTTCAGGGTTAGTTCAGGGTTAGAATCTAACTCTAACCACTAACTGAGTTAGAGTATCCAAACAGGGCCATAGGCGCAAGCACTCCCCCCCCTCCTAAGTATGATTATCTCTTACTAGCCATCAGGAACACACGTATTGTCTCCTTCCATCCATACGTGTATCTCGATATCTCTCGGGGCATCTTCTATCGCGCACACACCTTGTCACTCGATCTCCCACCCATGTAGTCCCATCACGATCTCCAGGGGATCTCTCTATGATAAAAATACACTCTCTCCTCCCCATGTCTGCATTTTCTCCGTACGTCTCTCTCAACCTCTCTCCCTTGTTTGTCAGACCCCTCTTGGCCACGTGCTAGGGGTCTTCATCTCTCGGTTCCAAACAACCACACACTATCTCCTCACCTTGCCTCCGTTGTCGAAGATGCATGTATGATATGTTTGCATAAGACACGCACGCCTTTTCTCCACTTTCATCGTGTGTTGTCCATGTCTCTTTCACACACGCACACACACTTTTTTCACTCTCTCTCTCTCTCTCTCTATCTCTATCTCTCTCCCTCTCTCGTTTGGGACTCTGTCACGTCCATAAGCATATGGATGTTTTGAAAAGCCAAACCTCAGAAAAGTTTGACCAGGTATATGTGGAGAAAAACATTTACATCTGGAACGATCATTAGATTCATCACAACATGTACTTACTTCATACTATCATTTATCGTTGGTATTGCAGATATAAGTAGTTTCTTTATAAACTTGGTCAAAGTTTCAAAAGTTTGACTTCAAAAAAAATATTGTAACTACATTATCGAACGGAGGGAGTAGCTCTTTCTCTCTCTCTCTCTCTCTCTCTCTCTCTGCTATCTCTCACGGGCCTCCCGTCTCACTTGAACTCTCTATACCGATGGATTATACGCTCACTGTGTCAGTGTATAGCTCCGTATATTGTTTAGTTCACCGGTCAACCAATCCACATGCTGCGTTGTCAGCTCGTGTTCTGTATTTTGGTGTGCTGGCCCTTGTGGCAGTGGGTGAAAATAAGTAAACTAGAGGGCAAACTTCTTGCGCGCGAAGGACGCACTCGCGCACAATTCACCACTGCGCGGCGGCATGCACAAAAGGACGCACTCGCGCACACCCAGCACACAACACACACCAGCACACGTGTACACCAGCGTCGCCGCCAGTTGAGATGGACGGCAAGGCAGCCAACAAGCGGAGGCCGCTCGAGCCAAAACCGCATCCGGCGAGCCTGGACTTCATCAGCAGCCTCCCCGATGACATGCTGCTCGTCATCATCGGCCTCCTCCCCACCAAATCTGCCGTGCGGACCGCCCTGCTCTCCCGGTGGTGGCGGCCCCTCTGGCGTTGCATCCCCCTCAATCTCACCGTCGACAGCTGCCACTGCGGCGGGGATTGCAAACGCATGGCCGCAGTCTCCAAGATCCTTCCATCGCACCCTGGGCCAGCCAGATGCCTTAACATCCGCATGTTCAGTACCAACTGCAAGGTCCAACCCAAGTTCGACGAGTGGTTCTTATCCCCCGCCCTAGATCAGCTCGAGGAGCTCATCTTTGAAGCTGGACGATGTCGCTCTCTACCACCTTCCGCGCTCCGCCTCACGCCAACGCTGCACCGCGCCGGCTTCAGCTCCTGCTATCTTCCCCAGATTAATGCCGTGCCCGCCCTTCTTCTCCCTCAACTCAAGCAGCTCGACCTCTTTGACGTTGTCATCTCGAAGAAGGCTATGGAGCACCTGCTCAGCAGCTGTACTGCGCTCGAGTACCTTCGTCTTGAGCCGATCCACTGGTTCATTAGCCTCCTCATCGCCTCGACGAATCTCCGATGGATTTATGTGTCTTGCTGGCCCCGCAACAAGACATCAATTGGGAAGAGATCATTCCAGCTGTTCCATGTTATGGTCATTGAGAATGCGCCTTTCCTTGAGAGATTGCTTGTATCGGATCTAGAAGGTCCAACAAAAATCAGGGTCATTGACGCGCCGAAATTGACAGCGTTGGTGTACTCGTCTGCCAAATTCTCCGAACTCTTTGTTGGATCCATAATCGTTCAGGTACAACACTCATCTTCTTCTCCGTCTTCTTGAAATTCACATTTTTAAATTTCTTCTTGATGTATTTATGACCATCTTCCAGAAAATGATTCCGACAAGCTTGACCTAGTCCATGCGCACAGTGAAGATCTTAGCACTAAAATCTATCGGCCCCAATCTGGATTCCTTACATGCTTTCCATGCACGGAGAAGCTACTCATCGAGGTGAAACTTCCTTCCTATTAGTAAACGGTAATCACAACGTAGCTCAATTTTTTCGTAATTTTCCCAAATTACGATGACAAGTGTAGTGTTCAAAACTACATCTACGCACTGCACCGAAAGAAATGTTTTTAGTATTTTTTCTCACGTGATCACCTGCATCATTTTTATGTTGTACTACTATAGTAGCATAGGCTAGTCATAGTGGAAAGTAACTTAGACTACTCCAGTAACTCTATGGTTACCCTAAGGGCAAGTACTACCTCTGTCCTGGTTTACTCTGCCAATTTTGTAGTATCAAAATTTGACCATAGATTTAACTGACAAAATGTTAATGCATGTCACTAAGAACTATATCGTTGGATTCGTATTTGAACATAATTCCAAATGGTGTAATTTTTAGTGACATGCATTGCCATTTTCTTAGCTAAATCTATGGTCAAAATTTTATACTAAATACAAGGTAGTATTCCCTCCGTCCCAAAATCCTTGTCTTACATTTGATTAGATACGGATGTATCTAGCACTAAAATGTAACCAGATACATCCGTATTTAGACAGATTTAAGACAAGAATTTTGGGATGGAGGGAGTACAAAAGTGGGCTATGTAGGCCAAAACACGTGCCAAATTCACTTGTGATGCATTTGGCATCGATGCCCCTCCAATGCTCACCTGGTGCCCCAATATGGATCACCTACTTTGCTCCGGTGCCAAATTAACTCACGCAATGAAAAAACACTGCGTGGGGGGAGAGAGAGAGGACCGATGCAATAAAAAAACACTTGTTTGGGAGAGTGAGAGGCAGGTGTAGTTGGTTTGATTGATTTTTTTATACATGTGGGTCTGTGTGCACAGCGGTGCCAACTCTCTCACATCGCGACAGCGGTGCCAAAATCTTTGGATTTGACATCGATGCGTATTATGTGGCATACTTTTGCGAAATATGGCATCGGCCACATAGTGGAAGGCAACAAATGCCCAAGCTCTTCACGTGCTCCTAGTTAAATGTGAGGAAACAGAAAGATAAGAGAGAGAGAGAGAGGGAGAGAGAGAGAGAGAGAGTGAAAAAATATCACTAGCCAGCCAACCCTATCGTATGAGTGAATGATATTGGTACCTCTTGATGACACGACAATCTTATGCAGCTAGCTGCTCTAATATGTTCTGTTTTTTGCAGATAAAAAAAGACCCGAAAGTGAAAAATGTGCTGCACTATCACAATCTCATCGAATGCCTTCATCTCCATCTTACAGAAATTGATCTGATCGACTACCGAGGCAGCACATCCGAGATAAATTTGGCCAGGTTCTTTGTTCTGGAGGCAAGTGTGCTCAAGGTAATGAGGTTTGGCGTTCTCTAGCGCAACAATGACTGGCGTGCTGATCACCGCAAGCGTCTAAGCCTAAATGACAAAGTCTCCGCAAAATCTGAATTTGTTTTTGAAGCATCAAGTGGCCACAGACTCGAAAACTTATTTGCCCATTAGTGACTTGTCAGGGCGGTGGATTTTAGTTTGTACGATAAAGCTGCATCCACCTAAAGTAACGAAAGTTTTTACGTAAACTTCCTTGTAATTCCCTCTTCCTAGGTCCAGCATTACTCCTAACATTTGTAATATCAGTTTGAAACTTGTAATATTGCCGTGTCCTATTCTTGCATTTTCAAAATCCTGCGAATCAAACAGGTCTGAGTTGGTGATGATGTTGTGCCTCCCATCTTTCACCAATAGCCGTCGGATCTAGATCTGACGCATACAAACCAAGCTTCTCCATTTTTGCAAAAAGATGCCTGCACTTGTTCCCTATTTACAAACAACTCCTTGTCTCTCAGAATCAGCCTTATCTCCTCCCCACCACATCTAGAAGGCCGTGGAAAAATCTAGCGTGATGGCCGCTGCCGGAGCAATCCACCCCCAATCTTGGTGTTCCGTGCAATGCACAGGCATCTACGCATGGAAAATTATGTCGAACAGGGCTAGTTGTAATCAGGCTAGCTCTACAGCCATGATGATAGTGACTGTAGACGGTGAGGCTGACTATGGTATGCCGAACACGGCGCCTATACTCAGGTGTCATCTCCGGCGCAGGGTCTTGTCACTTCACTGTGAGGAGCAGCACATAATAATTTGACCAACGGGTAGTACAGTGCTAGTACACCTAGGAGTACTACATTGGTAGTACTACTACTAGTACTAGTAGCACCACCGTCTGGATTTAGGAGTACTACCACATCCATCTGGATTTTAGTATTTGACTAGCAATATCTAGTCATGCATGTCACAAAAAATGTACTACTCCCTCTGTAAATAAATACATGGTGTTTTATTCCTATCGGCGAGAGAACTTAATGTTTTTTTGCTAACTAGAGTACTAACAGGATTACATGCAATGAACTAAATACGGCATGTCATGTTTGGTAGTCTCAAGTCATTGAAAGCAAGCACGGCCCATATCTCTCATTGGTTGATATGTCACGAAATAAGAAACAAGGAGGGAGTTAATGCATCGTGCCTAAGTGTTTTGGGATTATTTGGTTTTCGTAATGTGAATTACACAACATTTTTGTTTACATGCATTAACATTTTATTAGTTAAATCAAACGTCAAAACTTGGCGCAAAATGCAAAGGGGACCAATAAACCAGTAAACATCAAACTTCTCTCGTTTGGCCCCAACTAGAGGTCCGGTGAGATGACTATACTGCACCGGCACGGAGGGGGCGCAGCTTCATTGACTTACGGCAACTGCCTTTGGGTGAATGACACGTGGGCCCAGGGGGTGGCTGGCCCACATATCATACAGCCAAAGGCAGGTGCTGTAGAGGGCCGAGGAGTAGTACGAAATCCTACGCACCTACGCACGCTAACTAAGGGCAAGAGTGATCACTCGAATCGCAAGATCAGTTGACTACTACCTCCGTCCTGGTTTATTAGTCTCCTTTGTAATTTGTGCTAAATTTTGACCAAAGATTTAACTAACAAAATGTTGATGCATGTCAACAAAAATTATATTTCTGGATTCATATTTTAACATAGTTTTCAGTGATATAATTTTTAGTAACATGCATAAACATTTTGTTAGTTATATCTGTGGTCAAAATTTGACACGGATTACAATGGGGACCAATAAACCAGGACGGAGGTAGTAGAAGCTAAGCTAGACCCATGGAGGCGATGAGCGCGAGCATCAGCCGGCTGTGCCAGATGGTCCACGACGCTGGCCTGCGGCCCGGCAATGAGGAACGTCTCTAGGTAGTATTGCTTGAGGCCGCTAGGGCGAGGGGCCGCTTGGACGATTGCTTCGTCTCCTTGTTCGACGAGGTCCTTGTCGATTTCCTCGACAAGTTCACCGTCGTCAAGAAGCTCGCGGGCGACTTTGACGTAAGCCTCCAGCAGACGCGCCCAGGATCTGCGATGCCCGCCACCCTCAACGGCCACTATGGTAACAACCTCTTCGACGCACTGGTGGCCCTACGACTGCCCGCCGTCGCGCCGGAGAATGTCCACCTCGAGGTCGCGCTCGCCGCGCAGCGGCTGGCGCAGGAAGACACCATCGACATAATCACCCACGTCTACGCGCATGCAAGAGGAGGACAATAGGACGTTGGCCTTCTTGGAGTGCAGGGCAACCTTGGACGGCATTGTTCAGAAGCACGTTGAGCTCGCCGCCAACGCCGCTGCTCCTCACACGTCGGTTGGTGACCCGGCGCACTAGGGCGTGAGGATGTCGTTGATGGATCCGTATGTTTGTTTATCTTTCCGTCAAATCCATGTAGTAGTATATGATACTCCCTCCGTACGAAAATACTCGTCATAAAAATGGATAAAGAGGGATGTATGTAGAACTAAAATAGGTCTAGATACATCCCCTTTTATTCATTTTGATGACAAGTATTTCCGGACGCAGGGAGTACTACAGTAATTATCTTACATTTCGCATCAACTTCATAATTTTCGTACATACTCCATGCATGAACGGCGCCAGAACCAAACTTCTCATTACTCTAGGCAAAATCGTTATTTTCTATCTATCAATCGCGCCTTGGAGCAGAACTAAATTTTACAAGTTACGAGTTCAAAAGGAAAAGCCTGCCGTGTTCGCGTCGCACCCCCACACGGTTGGTCTGGCACGCCGCTCAAGCGGGAATGCATGTGGTGTTGCATTTTCACTTACAAGTGGGACCGTAGTTGAGCAAACCGACTATCGGCAAACCCCCACCCCGCCCACCGCGCGATGGCTGAGAAAACAGGAGGGAGAAGGGATGGCTGTAGCACGGACTCCAAGAAAATTGGTGTCGGATGGGACTCGTGTGGGTGGCGTGTGCCATACTGCTAGACGTGAATGCTAGTTATGGCCCATGCAACCCCACTATATCGAGCCTATATCGAGGTACGTAGAACAAATTTCCTGCAGTCCATGCTCAGCACTCCTGTATCTCTCTTCTCAGCCAGCCAGCGGACGCGCAGAGCCCAACGTCTGTTTACTCACATGCGGTCCCACATGTCAGTGAAAACGCAAGCGGACCCACTGAACCTGCACATCTTTCACCTCAACGTGCTGGTGATGAAAAACAAATCCAAGAAAGATGTTCGGTGGCCGCTTTTGGAGTTACTCAAGAGTGGTAAGATTCTATTTACAGTTTAACCCAAGATGCATATCTCGTGGCTTCAACTAACACTCTATTTTCTTTCATGACACGACCTAGATGCTGGATGTCCCACGTGTCGGCAAAAGGAGGAAGAACCCGACCAAATCTTCGGTTGTGCTGTCGGATTAGACTAGTTGTGCTAACTTAAATTTTTTATTGTGTACTCCCTCCGTTCCAAAATACTTGACTTCCATTTGTCCAAAAATGGATGTACCTATATACTAAAACATGTCTAGATACATATATATTTTGACAAATAGAAGGCATGTATTGTGCAACGGAGGGAGTAGAATGGATGCAAGTTTTTGTATTGGGAAGAAGAGTACATCCATATATTGATAGAGCGCAATTTAGTAGATGTTCTATCACTTTTAGCTAGCACAGAGGCTATACATGAGATTAGTGCACTTGTTGATACTCCTACTTGGTATGTGTGTTGCTGCTTAGACGCAGAGAAAAACGGACCGGAGGGAGTACTAGAATAGAGGCTAGACATGAGACTAGATGCGAGGAAGCAACGTCTACTTCTTTACACTCGAAGAAGAAAGAAGCACGCAAGATCAAGCCTCTGCAGATCAACAATGAATGCATCGAGAAGGCACTAATCCAACTTACAGGAGTAGTAAAATGTATTCTTGTTGTTCTTGTTTTCTTTGGTCTTGCTTTTCTAGTCAAAATTATCATTGGAGTTCGTGCAAAACGGAGGTCCGTTTGGGGTCATGCGTTGTAGTTGGCCTTACAAGTGGGACCGCAGTTAAGGAAACCGACTATCGGCAAACCCCCACCTCGCCCGCCGCGCGATGGCTGAGTTAGAGAAACGATGAGGTTGAAGAGATTGCTCTAGCATGGACTCCAAGAAATATGGTGTCAGATCGAAGTTGTGCTGGTGGCGTGTGCCGTACTCCTGGACGTGAATGCTTGTTCTGACCCATGCCACCCTACTACTCCTACTACTTACTATATAGTACTACTACTAGTATCGAGGATTCGAGGTGCTGGTTACGTAGTACAATATGGCTACAGTAAAAACACCCGCATGACGCGTAAAGCATGTGAAGCTAGTACAAATAGTGTACTACTATTGTTGATTGGCCTCATCCGATAACCTGTTGCAATGCACGTACAATTATGTATTCGAAAAATATTTTTTTGCCTCGTCGCACCACTCACTCACAGAAGCAACTCGAAAGCCATTCATAAATTTAGTAAGTTTATCACAGGCATATCATTTTATTACATACAACAGGTCATCAACCCACATCGACAACAAGGATACATTATAAATATTAAAGCTTTCACCACACAACAAATAACAAGCAATGAAATGAACTTCAACTCAACCATTCCTCGGCATTGGAAACACTTGCTTTGAACCACAAGTGATTCTCTGGGACGGGCCATCCGTTGTCGATCTGGAGACCAACGCAGGACTGATCATCCAGGCTAAAGCGGCCTACTATATGAGTACCAGGGTAGGGAACCACCCAAATTTCCGAGGTATAGAGACAGTTGCTTCTCATAAATGGTAGTAACGTTGTGTCAACAGCAGTTGGATCGCCTTTCACCATCATTGGATAGTTTTGTCCAAGGAAGAGCGAGTTTTCTCCAAGACTATCAATTCTCTACCAGGGAGAAGGAGTTGGCGCTAGCACACTAGTATCCATCCCGAATACCATGCAACGGGTATTGGAATAGGTCCGGAGAGTGCGACCATGGGAGACTACACCTGCTTCCTTAGCAGTAACATCATCAGTGGGCTGTACACACATGAGAAGAGGTGATCCATCGGAATTAGTTGCCAGGCGCCAAATAGTATATGGGCGCTGTTCGTCCTCATGCTCGTGATCATCACCATCATCATCTCCCCCTTGATTATAAAAATCTTAGAGTATAGGTGGTGGAATGTTCACAGGCCCTTGGAAACACAAGAAGAAGGTTAATTAGTAAGGCTGACCATAGTGGGGGTAACATAAGTAGTGTCATGCACTTGGGACTCGCAAACATGCTTATGTGGCAGGCAATTAAGGAAGAGAGAGATGGTTATAGTAACATAGGTAGATACCGTAACATAATAAATGTGATGCTACTATGTGTCATGCATGGCAATAAATGAGACCACCTATGATACTAATCTAAGATACTATGCACTAAAGGGAAACTTGCTAACCCGCATGCATGTGGATGAAACAATTATAATTACGGTGGAAGACAAACGTACCGAAACAACGAGGATGCCATGCAAAAACAGTGCCACGAGTGGTGGCAGCACACACAAGGCCCTCATATTGAATTGCATCACAGTACTCATCCGTGTACAGAAACTGATTTTTGAGCAATATCCATCCTGTCAAACCACTGAGGACGGCAACAAGCTTGTCGAAGATAACAACAACTTCATAGTTGTTGTAATTCCAAGAGCGGTTGGGGACTCGAGAAATTGCTATCTTCCGTAGAAGACAGTCACCATGATTGTATTTGAACGTTCGTACAATACTGGTGTGCTCAACCTCTGGGCAGTCTGCTGAGATTTTTGGAAGTGGAACCCGGTCACGAGTGTACACATTCACAAGTTCCCACTCGCAGTTGGACCCAATATAAACAACCCAATCTCCATTTGCGCCTGCCCAAGCCTTGCCCTCAAGCGATGGCATCTTAACATCATACGTATCATTATCAAGCGGCATCAACTTGCACAGGGTGAGGCCTCCGTCGTGACGGCGCCAGTCATCAGGCTCACGGTGAAGAAGATAGGGGAGATCAAACCGCTCCTTGACTCGTGGGTTCCTTGTAATGATGTTATTAGTTGAGTCGAGAATGGGCTTGAACGAACCTGCCATGCTAGCCGAGGTGATGACGTCGCACCAATCAATGAGTTCCTCCACCAGGTCATCTTTCAGATTGGGGCAAGAATAACGGGGTCGTTTCTGTCCTGTTCCCTCCATGGAGAAGACGATCGAACAATGGTAGAAGAAAGGGTGAAGGGCTGAAGGAAAATGGAGGAGAGAGAGGAAGAGCGTGCGACAGCAGTTCCAAATCGAGAGGGAAAGGCGAAGAGTCGGTGGACAGTTGCCAGTTTGCCATGGTCCATGAAGGGGCGCCCCGGCCTACACGTCGGTTCGGAAATACTCCTACTACTCGCCGTTGTCTCACTCATATCCGGACCACATGTCAACGAAACATGGTGTGTAATTTCTCGTGCAAAATGCGATCTAGCCGCGTTGGCCCGAGGTGCCGCATTAGTTATCGACCTTTGTTTTTCTAATGGCGTGCCGTTCAGTTTTGAAGCACGACTAACTGGTACTGTACGCAGAGAAAATATAAACTACTCTACCACTACTCCACCTCCAGTATTAGTAGTATAAATAATATATATAGGCTGGAGCTTCAGCGCTTTCTTGCCAAGGGCTGCCCACTTGCTTCTCACACTACCACCCTCTCTCCAGATCTAAAAAAGACAGCCCCTCTCTCCCTCCTCACCGGTGGTCACAGACCTGCCGGGGAAGAAAAGGACGTGTAGCGTTGACGCACTCGTCGTCGGCGAGCGAGGTCATGCATTGACGACAAGGCCATCCTCTCAGACCTAGCGCCCGCGCGGGATGGCCTCAGTCCCCAAGCTCGCTGCTGTAGTGTGTGCGGAGGACGACGACCACGAGCGAAGCCACTTCCCGCCGACCCTCAGGTATGCTACCTCTTTTCGAACCATACCCTTGTTCTATTGCCCCATCTGGCACGTCGTTGCATGTGGATATTTCTCCACTCCACCATCTTCCCAATTTGCTATCCTCTGCGCTGCTGGCCACGCAGACGAAAACCATAATTTGCACTATTAAAGGAAACCCTACTTCATGCATACTAATGCATGTCTCGGTTGAATAAGGAAAGGAAAGGAGACTGTACTGCCAAGAGAGTAGGCATCGAACCCGCATCTAGGTTGAAAAGGGGAAAATCAGTAGCTAAGGAACAAGTTGCTTGAAGAAGGGTAGACAGGCATGACAACGCAATAGAGAATGACCAGGTCGATCGGTTTGTTGTCCTCACATAGGAAAAAGGTGGCTAAAGAGAACAAAAATGGGACGTAATCCAGATATGCTGCTTGGATATTTGTTGCTCTGGGCAACCATACCTCCCTCACCACTCTGCGTCCGTGGAGGTACATCGTACTGGTGCGCCCACTGTCCAAATGGGCCTCCCATGCTCTTATTGCCACTTTTTTTGCTGTTAGTATAACGCCAGTAGTCAAGTCAAGCAATGCTACTGCTAAAGTGATGCCACATTTAACTAATGCCGCTCTCAGTCTAATGCCACAGATAAATTTAAGCAGTTCCATTTAATGTCACTGGATCATTTCAGGGTTAGCTATTGATTGTGGATGTATTAAAGATTTTTCAGCTAAGGCATTCTAATGATGTTGCACAACCAGTATACCAACGATGAAACTTGTTACTACCTTCAGATTTTTGCACTGTTAATGCTTATAGATTACATACCTCACTTTCATGAGATAAGTTAATTTTTTTGTACAGTGTCACCAAAATGCCAAGGCGCTGATGTCATTTTATTTTGGTTAAACTGCACAGACAATTATGAAGACAAGAGGAAAGGTCAAGAGTGGGCACCTCCTCCGCCGGCTGTTCTCTTTATTCGTTTGATCAAGTTTTTATGTTTGATCGATTATCAAGATTGGGATAGCAATTTTTAAGGTCCCCCCGAGTTCGAAATGATATTTACCTTGGAGGTACATGGTTTGCAATTTTTTATACTGTCATTAGTTAATAATGCTAGTTACCTTCAGACTTCTGTATTTGGTTTAATGCTCATGCACAACTAGTATACCAATGCTGAAACTTGTTACCTTTACATTTTGTATTGTTAATTCTTATAGAAACCTTCCAGTGCTAGAGTTTATTGAAATCTGTTCAGTAAAACCATTGTACTATACCCTGTAATAAACTAACTACTCTACTATTGCACTAGCCACTGGATTAGTGTATATTTTAGTATTCGAATGGTGTTGCATTAGCGTATGGACATAAATAAAGTGTGGCAAGCTTTCCCAGATATGTGCTGAAGAAAACTACTACCTTTTTTTTCTAAATACTAGACGTTTGGGTACTTTAAATTGAACCGCGAACGTCTTATATTAATGAACAGAGGGTGTAGAGTTCACTCAAATTATCCCGGTAAAGCTAGTCACACCTTTGTTAAAATTAATGTTCATTCTGTTATCACAGGAGGTCTGTATGTTTGTCTCTAATGCATGTGTACTACATACCCGACATCATGATGTAATGTTAAGTCATTTCCTTCTGTACAGTGTCACTAAATTGTCAAGGCGGTGATGGCATTTTATTTTAGTAGAACTACACAAAATATTCTTAAAAGAAGAGGAAAGGTCAGGAATGGCTCAATTTTTCAGAAAAAACTATGTATGCCTTCCTGACATCAGCTGCTGTTGCTTTATTTATTCCTTCAAACAGGTGGTTAGAAACAGTCTTGCTACCTTTTCCCATTATGAAATTGGAATGCTTATATTTGTGAGTCTATGCTTCAACTAGTGCCACTTTTATAGTAATCACACTTTCAATATCTATGCAAACAGGGATGCTCGATTTTAGTGGAGCTGCACAAAAAGTCCAATTGGTTCAACATTAGGAGCATGTTTTTTTCCAAACCTTTATATCCAATTGATGGCAGTATGAGCTGTTCATTACGAAGGTACATGGTTTGCTACTATCTTGCTACTCTTTTTGTACTGTCATTAGATAGTAATACTAGTGGTTTGCATGTGAATTTATTGGCAGGGTGGACCTACATTGGAGGTGCAGGACAGGATTCAATGATTGGATGCTCAATTTCAGTTGTATCGATTTCTCCTCTTCCATCACTGCGAACATGGTGTGGTATATGTTTACTAGATGCTTGATATTTGTGGAGACAGAGATGTCTGCCCATTGCTATTTGGCAAACAAACAAAGTGTCCGCAATTTTGGTTGAACTACACAAGAGAATAGTATAGTCACTGCATGCAGTTCCATTTGAAAATAGACACAAAGATTGGATTGTCACTTCATGGACTGCAGAAAAGTAGTACTATACTATTTACTGGCCAACACTAGGTGCTTCATTGCTTTGGTCTGATTATACAATGGGCATCATTTTCACTAAGTTAAAGTTTGTATTCCGAAAATAGTCTCGCGGTGTGATCGAGAGAAGACCAAATCATATTGCAGTGGATGTTCCTCCATCATGTGTGGTTCATTCTCATGGTTCCAGCTGTTGGTGAAACCACTTACGTTTGCAAGAGGAATTGTAGACTTCACAAACAAATTTGTCTTTCAGTCTGTACTAAATGTTGGCCAAGAGAAGCATCCAGATTAGTAGGAAGAACAGATATTTTTTCTAAATCTTTGCTTTTGGAGCTACATATTTGTATATGATCTGTGAATCATTGAGATGCATTAACATGTTGATCTTATGTATGTGAATCGTACTAGCTAGTTTTAGTTGCGACACAAGATCCGAAGTGGCTGATCTTTGATTTCGGAGCTACATATTTGTATATGATCTATGAATCATTGAGATGCATTAACAGTTACTTATTTCTGTTCGCTCAGTGTTTACAAGTTACTGATCGATCACTAGCTAGCCTACAAATGCGCTCTTGGCAGTTTTATTTGCGACGCAAGATGCGAAGTGGCAGTTTTTTGAATAAAAATGCCTACCTCTGAAGAAACTGACAAGCTACACTATCGATCCTACACGAATAAAAATGCCTACCTCTGAAGAAACTGACAAGCTACACTATCGATCCTACACGGATAAATAGCGGATCACGCACGTACTACCTCCTTTCCGGTTTGTAGGGCTCATTTCAAGAAACGATCTACTCGATCCTACATGAATAAATAGCGGATCACGCATGTACTAGTACCTCCTTTCCGATTTGCAGGGCTTAATTCAAACCTCTCACCAACCAAGGTACTCCCTCCGTCCGGCTTTCTTAGTCCCGTGAGCAAAGCAGCAAGACCAAGGCATGGCAATAATTAACGGCATGTAGAAGTTTAAGCCTAATTAATTCCAACGATTTAAGTGGCTGCATGCGTGCCCTCGGCTGCGACTCGTTGCATGCTGCTTCGTGTACTGCCTGCGAGCGATTCTGAGTGCCTGCATGCAGCCGGCCGTAATTAAGGCAGCTAACTGATGCGAAAAAAGATATGCTTTAATTGTTGCGGGCTTTTTAAATCTGTGAAATCATTATTGACAAGGAGGGGGATGATTCGAGTGCACTCATTTGACCGCCATGCCGGTGTGCGACCCAGACGGGACGGGACGGCACAGTAATATATAATTTCAGTTTCCCTAGTTTTCCACGGCAAACTGGCGCGCTAAGCCATTATGCATTGAATTACGATGACCGTCGCACTACCTTCCCCCTATAAGTACTGTTTCCCGGCCTTCTCCAGTGCCACCGTGACCCAACTCGCCATATCCTCATAAGCCGCCACCGGCCCGGCGTCGCTCGCCACGTCCGCATTGCCCCCGCCCACGTCCGCCGGAACTAGTGTTTGGTTTTTCACCGGAAGGCAGACGGAGGGAGGAGGCATTCTATCTGTCTTTAGATGGCATTGCGCAGATTGAGGAGTTGTTGGAGCACGACCGGATGGCGGAGGACCAGGAGTTGTTGGAGCGCGACCGCCTGGCGGAGGAGCAGCGTATCGCCGATTTGCGCCGCCAGTGGGACAAGGAGCAGCAGCGCATCGACGCTCTGAGTCACGAGCAAAGCGCCCACAACTAGGCCGACTACGTGGAGGCCGGCGCCCGGCAAATAGCCCTGGAGGCTACCGGGCACGCACACGTTCGGGACGCCGATTTTTACTACCATCTCGTCAAGTGGGTTTCCCGCTTGGAAGCCGAAGCTTCGATGGACCACGCCGGCATGGAAAGGGCCAACGCGCGCGAGCAACGCGCCCTATCGCACCTCTGGCATGTCCAAGGCGAGGCGCAGGACGCCGGTGCTGGCGTTTAGTGTGTACCGCCGGCATCGTCTAGTTAGCTAAGAGTAAGTTAGTACTTGTCTAGTGGGAGTAGATAGTTAACTTGGCTATGATGGTTGTCAACATGAAAGTTCAGTACTCTATATGTGGATCAAACCTGTTTCTTTGCTCTGAATGTTGACCTTTCCATTTGAACGTATGGAATGGGCTCTTATTTTTTTAAATGGGTTGTATTTGTCCTCCACGGGTTTAAAGGCTGACTTGTGGGCTTAGCAAGTTAACGCGTACACAATCAGGAGATGATTGTACGTGAAGAGGATGACAGCAGGGACCCACCAAGGTCATGGCAGTACGCAAGCAAGTGCCTCCTTATTTCAAGCCAATAAAAAAATGGCTCCTCCTAGTGGATTTCTGACATCTGGGTCCCATGCCTTTGTCAACGTAGTCAATAAACGAGAGAATTGCACAACAAGCGGCTGACACAAGGGACCCAGCAGCTCGCCCAGTTATTTTTGTTTTGGGTTAATTTGATCAATACCTCCGAGAAATGCCACTGATATTTCCAAACTTCGAAAAATGCCATTTCATGCCATTTCTAGTGGCGTTTTTGAAGTGTGGAGTGGCGTTTTTCAAAGTTTGCATACTGCAGTGGCGTTTTTCAAAGTTTGCAAAAATTGCAGTGGCATTTTTCAAAGTTTGGAAATTGCAGTGGCGTTTTTATGAATCAACATAATTGGAGTGGCATTTATCTAATTTGTTTTTGATACGGAAGCAGGGTGTCAACTGGGCTGTGCGAGACACTCTGGGTTGTCTAGACAACCTTTTCTTTTATGTTTACCACAGACCAGCCCGGTAGTTTTTTTTCTTTTTGAAAATGGCTAGCCCAGTTTTTTTGTGATTTGTCAAGTAAGTCACTTTATCAGGCCTGTTGGGCTGCAAATCTTTCAAGACGAGGAGAGCTTCATTCGGCTGGCCGAGAAAATGGCCTATCAGTAATGAGAAATGGGCTGTACATTTTTAAAACACATCAAACCGGCAATTAGCTTCAAATAACTTTTTTTCATTTCGAGATTTTAAATTGCATTGATTTTTATGCGTGGACAATTTATTGGATTTTATATTGATATACATTTATTTTTAAAATCAGTCTGAATGTGACTCGAAATTTTGGGATTAAAAACAGTTCAGACCGCACCGACATATGCAAAATTTCATATAATTTTTTAACCGTGGCCACAATATGGGCTGTAATGCTAACAAAAAGAATATGGGCTCCAAAAAAACCCGTAAGAATTAGCAAATGGGCCGTAAACTATTTGAAATAATGGCAGATGGGTTGTATGCTGTTTTCCACAGATTTGAGGCTTTCCACAGATGGCCTGTATACTGTTGGATGTCCATCCAACGGCGGTCGTGCTTCTTCAATCTCTGCTCTTCCTGCTCCAGCCGCTCAAACAAGTGCCGGCGGGACTGCCTGCTCCCTCCTCCCCGTGGCCAGCTGTGCTGCCGCCCAGGCCTCACCGCCCCACCGTACTCCCATCACTGGCTTAGCCATCCCTCTACTCACCCACACATGCTGTTATTCTCCAGCGACGGCAGACGAACCAGTAAACCCTCGTAGTCCTCCGCGTGGCCGAGTATTCCCTGGCTCCATGTAGTTCCCTTCCTAGCCCTCGCCGTCGTCCACTCCCCTGGTGCTCTCAGCGCGGCCTGGTCAACGTGGTCAATGAACGACATCCATCGGAAGTGGACTGTACGTGGAGAGGCTGACAGCTGGGTCCACGGCCGCATGCAAGGAAATGCCTCCTTATTACGCGCAAAATAATGATTCCTCCACCTGACATCTGGGACCCACCGATAGGGCCTCTGTATTTCGCGAAAAAAACTTTACCGCCGCTAACAGCTCAGACCCACCAGCTATATCTTCGCATGCAAGGAAGTGCCTTCTTATTACGCCCAAAAAAAGAATACTCCCCCTGCTAGCTGGGACCCAGTGTAGTGGGCCTACTAAGTTGACGGGGACGAAGGGCTTTGTCAACTTAGTCAATATGCTCGATTCTAGCTCGACTAACCGTACGATGTCCATCCAACGGCCGTAGTGCTTCTTCAACCTCTGGTCTTCTTGCTCCAGCCGCCCAAAGCAGCGCCGGTCGTGCCGCCTGCTCCTGCCTCCCGTGGCCGGCTGTGCTGCCGCCGAGGCCTCACCGCCCCCATACTACTCCCTCGGCTGGCCAGGCTATCCCTCCACTCCACTAACCCACACCCCGTGTTATTCTGCGGCGACGGCAGCGCAGCCAAACCAGTGAACCCTCGTACTCTTCTCCGCATGGGCATCCACTTCCGCGTCTTCCCCGGCTCTGCGTCGTCCCCTTCCTAGGCCTCGCTGTTGTCCACCGCCGTGGTGCTCTCGGCGCGGCGTGGTCAATGTGTTCAACGACTGAATTCCATCGGAAGAATACTGTACGTGGAGAGGCTGACAGCTGGGTCCACGGAAGCCGCAAGGAAGTGCCTCCATATTACGCGGAAAATAATTATTCCTCCACCTGACAGCAGGGACCCACCGGACGGGCCACCAGTATTTCGTGAAAAAAACGTTTGCCCCTGACTGCTGGGACCCACCCGACAGGCCACCGTATTTCGCGAAAAAAACGTTCCCCCTGCTCTCAGCTCGGAGCCACCGGAAGTGCCTCCTTATTACGCACAAAAAAATGAATACCCCCCTGCTAGCTGGGACCCACCTTGGTGGGAGGCTGACTTGTGGGCCTACTAAGTTGACGGGGACAAAGGGCTTAGTCAATATAAACGATTCTAGCTCCAGTGACCGTACGATGTCCATCCAACGGCCGTAGTGCTTCTTCAACCTCAGGTCTTCTTGATCCAGTCACCCAAAGCAGCGCCGGTCGTGCCGCATGCTCCTGCCTCCCGTGGCCGGATGTGCTGCCGCGGAGGCCTCACCGCCCCCTACTATTCCCACCGCTGGCCAGGCCCTGCGGCGACGGCAGCCGAACCAGTGAACCCTCGTAATCCTCTCGGCGCGGGCTTCCACTGCTGCGTCTTCCCCGGCTCCCCGTCGTCCCCTTCCTAGGCCTCACCGTCGTCCACCGCCCTGGTGCTCTCGGCGCGGCGTGGTCAACGTGGTCAAGGAACGACATCCATCGGATGTGGACTGTATGTGGAGAGGCTGACAGCTGGGTCCACGGCCGTAGCAAGGAAGTGCCTCCATATTACGCGGAAAATAATTATTCCTCCACCTGACAGCGGGGACCCACCGGACGGGCCACCGTATTTCGAGAAAAAAATTTCCCCCTGACTACTGGGACCCACCAGCTACACGTTCGCACGCAAGGAAGGGCGTCCGGGCAAAAAAAACCCAAAACGATTCGCCCCCCTGACTGCTGGGACCCACCAGCTACATCTTTGCAGGCAAGGAAGTGCCTGACAGTCGGGACCCACATGGTCGAAGCGTACGTAGCGTTGTCATTCTGGTCGCGAACGTGTACGTACATACTGGTCGTTGTAGAGGCGTGCACGTGTCGTCGTAGAAGCGCGCACGTAGCAGTACACATACGTAAAACGGCGAGCGTGCAAGAAAGAAAATACGGCCACGTACGTACATACGGGCAGGGTCTCGAACGCCTACTCGCGCATACGTACATGGCTGGGTCGGAACGGAGAAACAGCGTCGTGGTCGTGTTCATTGGGAGGCAACGGAATGCGTCGTGTTCATGGGGAGGCAACGGAATGTGTCGTGTTCATCGGGAGGCAACGGAACGCGTGGGAGCCAACCGGCTGGGTCGGAACGGAATGCATGGTCGTGTTCATCGGGAGGGCTTGGACGGAACAGGCGATGGAAACGAGGCCTGGTGTACCGCACAATGGAGGAAACGGCCTTGTGTTCGACCGGCCACGTTCGAAACAGGATCCTGTTCATCAGGAGGGGTCTGGCGTACCGCAAAACGGAGGAAACGGACCTCCTATGGTCGAAACGGGGGTCCTGTTGATCGGGAGGGGTGTGGCGTACCGCAAAACGGACAAAACGACCTCCTACGGTCGAAACGGGGGTCCTGTTGATCGGGAGGGGTGTGGCGTACCGCAAAACGCACGAAACAAACTTGTGTTGGAGCGCTACGGTCAAAACGGGGGTCCTGTTCATCGGGAGGGGTGTGGCGTACCGCAAAACGGGACTCCACGGGATACTGTTCATCTCCACCGTCGACCTCCTCCAGCCTCCATAGGCTACCGTCGATCTCCTCCAGCCTCCACGGGCTCCTGTTCATCCAGCCTCCACCGTGCGCTACTCCACCGGCTACTGTTCAACCACCCCTCCACGGGCACCCCTCCACTATCTACTGTTCATCCAGCCCTCCAAACCACAGGGTCCTGTTCAACCACCCATCAACAACGTCTACAAGAAGAAGCTTGCATAGTAGACATGACCCATCGGCCTCGCCTCCGCCAGCGGCCCCTCCCCTAATGGAGGACCACGCCGGGGACTAGCCCCGCGAGTTCGTCATCAGGCTACACCAGCCAGTGCGTCGTCGTCTTTGTCTCCCTATGCCGTTCGCTCGGGAGATGGAGCTTGACCCGCCACAGGCTCTGAGGTTGCACATGAGGGGCCGCGGGAATGGCGGCATGCGGGTTGGCGTCGACTTCCCCGCCCCTCACATCATGTATCTTCATCGCGGATGGAAGACTTTCGCTTGTGCCCACATCCTGTCGGAGGGGCTCGTTCTCCACTTCAAATTAATGGAGAACTGCTTGCTCTGCGTCAAGGTTTTTGGGCACTTGGGAACCCGCCCAAGGTGTTGCGTGGAGAGCTCCTCCGATGATGAAGACTCCTCCTCGAGCGGGAGTGGCGAGGAGGATAGAGACAACAATGAGGAGGGCGCAAAGCGGGAGGACACTGACTCTGACTTCGACTGACCGCGCCACCCTCCTCCCTCTCAGCCACGCGCCCAGCCGAGGGTCTTCCTTGTCAAGATCTCCATCAGTGCGCTCCCCGTTGCTTCCTTCTTGACTTCACCTGCCGCATATGGGAGGAAAGGGGCAAGAACGGGGATCTCGGGGCACTTATCCTTTTTAATTTTTAAGCCCGCGGGCACTTGTTATATTTAAACCTTGTAATCCCCTTGCTCATGTTTACATTTCGTACGAACTGTACCTGTTTGGAACGTATTAATGAAAAGTGTGCTTGACGGGTTTTTTGTGCATGAGAGAGGCCCATGCCAAGGAATGAATCCTTGTTATTTTTAAGATAAACATTGTCGCCCAAAAACAGGCCTTGTCGTCCCCTCACTTCATGGCACGACCATACTCACGCCCTCGGTGGAGGCAGGGGAGAAGTAGGATTAGGCCCTTCGTTTATTTCCTTGTCACCGCAACTATAACCATGTTCCGGCCCAGAGAATGGTTCTTGGGCACAGGAAAGGGGGAGCACAGTGATCCAGGAACAAACAGGCTTCATACGTCCCGATTCCATACGGAAAGTCATAACAGGGGATAAAACACTCATCTGAATCTGTAGCCCTCCGGCATCCTTGGCTTGTCGTGGTTGGGTACTTGAATTTGCAGCCTCCCCTAGCAATGGCTTGCCGGGGTCGAGGATGTCGACCCGTCTCCCTGCCCTCAAACGGCCTGGCAGAAACACCTGTGCAGCCTGCGAACCAAAGAAAGGACTGGAAAGGATGGAAGGACACACACCCGACCTCTATGCTAGGGGTTAGTTGCCTCTAAGCACTATCGACCCTAACACGGAGAGAGACTCAACCTAGCATGCATGCTAATTCTAGGGCACCAGCGCTTCATTTATTTATGCTCAGGGTCTACGCCTAGCTTTGTACAAAGGGTTACATGCCTCACTGGCAAGGCTTGTACAAAAGGTGGGTTGCCAGGGGGACCGGCAACCGTGCCTTATGGGTAAAACTTACGAAGATGTTCGATGTTCTAGGAGTTTCTCACTGGAATACCATCTTCGGTCTCCAGGCGGACTGCGCCAGGCCTGGTGACTCGTACTACCCGATAAGGGCCTTCCCACTTCGGCGTCAACTTGTTGGAATTTTTGGCCGACTGAACATGCCGAAGAACAAGGTCGCCTTCTTCAAGACTTGCGGCTATGGTAGCGGCGCAAGGCTTCTAGGTAGCGTGCAACTCGCACAGCCGCCTGAAGACGATCTTCCTCAAGGAGTTTCGTGTCATCTTGTCGCAACTGCTCTTGCTCCATAAGCGAGCACTCGAGGTGACCCGTATGTGAGTTCCGTGGGGAGAACTACTTCTTGCCCGTATACCAGGGCAAAGGGTGTCTGGCCGGTGGCTCGATTTGGCGTCATTCTGATCGACCAAAGAACCGCTGGCAACTCATCAATCCAGCGCCTGCCACACTTGTGCAGCCTGTCAAAAGTCTTTGTCCTCAGGCCTCGTAGTATTTAAACCTTGCTACTGAGGTCCTAGATGTACTGCTTGAAGGTGCGGCTTGTGAACTGTGTGCCATTGTCGGTGATGACCCTGTTTGGCACACCAAAACGGCAGACTATCCCCTTGAAGAACTTGGCGGCCGACTGTGCTGTTACCTTCCTCACTGCCTCCACTTCGGGCCAATTTGTGAACTTGTCGATTGAGTCGTACAAGTACTAAAAGCCCCCGACAGCACAGGGAAAGGGCCCAGTATGTCGACCCCCCAGATCAAAATGGCCAGGAGAGAGGGATTGTTTGAAGGGCTTGAGCTGGTTGATGAAGCTTCTTCGAATGGAACTGACACGCTTCACACTTGGTTACTAGTGCAGCTGCATCCTGGAGAGCTGTGGGCCAGAAGAAACTCTGTCGGAATGCCTTGCCGGCAAGTGCCCTTGACCCTATGTGGGTGCCACATAGACCTCCATGTATCTCTGCCAACAGCTCTAGTCCATCCTCTTGAGGAATGCACTTCAGTCTCACACCGTTCGGCCTCCTTCTGTACAGGGTATCATCCATGAACTGGTACATGTTGGACCGACGGGCTACTTTATCTGCTTCTTCCTGCTCCTCGGGGAGCTCTCCTATTTGGAGGAAACAGACAGTGGGCTGCGCCCATGCTGGAGCCAGTGGCTCGACGGCAAGGACCAAAGGCATATCTTTGGCTGCACGGGCAGCTGCCTCTACGGTCAGGGCCTGGGGCCTTGTCGGAGGTAGTTGCCCCTCGGCAAGCTCGGGGTACCCGGCAACCTCCTTGCCGGCGGCTCCTGGGAGCTCGGCGGGAAAGTACGTGCCAGGGATTTGTCTTCCTTCACTTGTTCCACCCCGCTGATGGCTCTACAGACGGTTGTATTAACTGAAGCACAAAGGTACCTGGTTCCACAAGCAACTTGAGGGCGGCACTCGTTGGCGATGCTGTTCTCCGCTCGAGGAACATGCTCTGCCTGTAGGCCGTCGAAACATTCTGCCAACTTCCTCACTTCATTCACGTAGGCTTCCATCAGCGGGCTCTGCTAATCCTTGTTAACTTGCTTGATGATGATCTGCGAATCACCTTTGATGATGAGCTTCTTGATTCCGAGGTCTGCCGTGATCCTGAGACCGGCAAGCAACCCCTCGTACTCTGCCGTATTGTTCGTTGATTTTTCCCGTGAAAGTGCATCTGGATTACGTACTTGAGGTGCTCTCCGGTGGGCGCGATGAGTAGCACGCCAGCACCAGCACCCTGGATTGAGAAAGCTCCGTCAAAGTACATAATCCACTCACTGCTCGTCTCCTTGCCGGGAAGGGCTGTCTCTTGAATCTCCTCGTCATCCGTTGCGGTCCACTCTGCTATGAACTCTGCCAAAGCTCGGCTCTTGATTGTTGAAGTGCTTTCAAATCTGAGGCCAAATTTCGAAAACTCCAACGCCGACTCCACAATCCTTCCTGTCGCATCTGGGCTTTGAAAAATCTGTTGTAAAGGGAGGCGGGTGACGACGGTGATCTCATGCGCTTGGAAATAGTGGCGCAGCTTTCGCGAGGCCATGTGGAGGCCGAAAAGTAGATTCTACATTCCAGAATATCTTGACCTAGCCCCTGCAAGAGGGAACTGACATAATACACTAGGTGCTGCACCATCTTCTTCTTCTGTCTCACTTTGCCCATCTGCTCTGGCTCTGCCTCGCCGGGTCCGGGCCTTGCCGGGGGTTCTGGTTCGCTGGCGACCGGCTCTGCCGGAAAATACCCCGGCCCGCCATCCGACGGCTCTGCTACAACTGCTGCTTCTCCCTCAAGTTCCCTCTGCGCAACCAGCACAGCACTGACCACTTGATTCGTTGCTGCTAAGTACAACAGCAACGGTTCCCGTGGTTTAGGCGCGACTAGTATTGGCATGGAGGAGAGGTACCTCTTCAAATCTTGCAGTGCTGCCTCTGCCCCCGGAGTCCATTTTACTGGACCCGCCTTTTTCAAAACTTTGAAAAAGGGGAGGGCGCGTTCAGCAGATTAGGAGATGAACCTACTCAGGGCAGCAACGCAGCCGGCGAGCCTACGGACGTCTTTGACCCGCTTCGGCGCCTCAATCTGCTCGATCGCTTTGATCTTGTCGGGATTTGCTTCGATTCCGCATTGAGACACAAAGAACCCGAGAAGTTTGCCGGAGGGGACACCGAACACACACTTCTCTAGGTTGAGCTTGAGGTTGATCTTGTGCAGATTTGCGAATGTTTCTTCTAGATCTTGCACGAGCGAGGCCCTATCCTTGGTTTTCACCACTATATCATCCATATAAGCTTCCATATTTCTATGTAGCTGGGGCTCAAAACCAATCTGGACTGCTCGGGCAAATGTTGAACCAGCGCTCTTCAACCCGGATAGGCATTCGTACAAAATAGTACGTACACATGGGGTGATGAACACGGTCTTCTCCTCGTCTTCCTTCATCATGAAGATCTGGTGGTACCCTGAATAGGCATCGAGGAATGACAACATGTCACACCCAGCAGTGGAGTCGACAATCCGGTCGATGCATGGCAGAGGGAAAGGATCCTTTGGGAAGGCTTTATTGATGTCTGTGTAGTCAATACACAACCTCCACTTCCCATTTGCCTTACGCACCACCACCGGATTGTCCAACCACGTGGGGTGGAGTACTCCTCTTACTAGGCCTGCCGATTCCAACTTCCTGATCTCTTCAATGATGAACTCTTGTCGCTCCAAAGCTTGCTTCCCGACTTCTGCTTGATGGGCCACGCATGAGGACAGACAGCAAGATGGTGCTCAATCACCTCCCTGGGAACGCCGGGGATGTCAGATGCTTGCCATGCAAATACATCGACATTCGCCCGTAGGAAGGCGATGAGCGCTCTGTCCTATTTGCTGTCGATGGTGGAGCTTATAGTGAAAGCCCCGCCCGTGTCGTCCTCCTTGACGGACACCTTCTTGGTTTCTGGTGGTGCAGCTTTCGACTTCTCGCTCTTGCCGGTGGAGCTCTCCGGCACGCTGTGATGCCCCCGATTCAATCATACACTAATCATACACGCAAACGTGTACGATCAAGATTAGGGACGTAGTAGCCCCCCATTTTTATTTACTCCGCATATTAGATTTGACTGAAGTCAAACTTTGTAAAGTTTGACCAAGTTTAGGCCGAGCACAACAAACCATAATTATTAGAGAGGGAAAACTGTACATACTCTCAAACCTTTCTGATAATTGAAATTAAAAATCTTTATTTGTACACACTCCTAGATGTTTCCAATAATTTGGCGCATGTGTGGTTGTTCACTTAAGGGAGGGTAGTGTACCGCATGTGAAGGACAGGAAGTGCGACCAGGACGTGTGGATCATTCGTTCATCGGAAGTACTCCCTCCATTCCTAAATATTTGTCTTTCAAGTGGTTTGAAATGGACTACCACATACGGATGTATATAGACATATTTTACAATGTAGATTCACTCATTTTGCTCCGCAAGTAGTCATTTGTTGAAATCTCTAGAAAGACAAAGATTTAGGAACAGAGGGAGTAGTAGTTTTCTTCACTGGTATGTTAAATGAAGAGTTTTGTTTTGTATTTACACAATTTAAAATGATTGTTATGGAGAGAATAAGAAAATCACTCGACTATATATTTGTCGTATAGACGAGTACTATATGGATGCAGCTTCATTGACTTTGGTGCACCTGCCTTTGGGTTTATGACAGGTGGGCCCAAAATGTGGCTAGCCCACCTCTCATACAGCCAAAAGCAAGTGCAGTTAAGGCACCGGAGCTCAGTCTGTACTACAGTATATATATAAGTTGCAGCCTCAGCGCTTGTTGGCTAGGGTTTGCACTCTCCACACTCTCGCCGCACTACATATATATACACGCTGGAGGCTCAGCGTTCCTTTGCTAGGGTTTGCTATATTCATAGTCTCTCACCCTCTCTTCACCAGATCTAAACAAGACTGCGTTGGCCTCTTTTCGCTCTCTCCCCCCTCACAGCTGGTGAAGGAGGCACCCGGATCCCGTCGCATCGGGAAGGGGAGGAGGTCCAGCGTTCACTCTATCACCTTCGGCGAGGGAGGCAATCCACTGCCGGCTGCGCTGTTCCCTTTCACCCAGCGCATGTGCGGGAGGGCCACCAACCACTTCTTCCTTGCTGCCGTATGTAGTGTGGCCAGATCCGGCCTCCCGCCGCACGCCATGCCACATCCCGACGACCCTAAGGTATAAGTTTCTTTGAAACCGTCATTGCTCTAGCTGCATGTGGATATTTTTCGATCTGTAGTCGAATCTAGGTCTTGGTCCAAAGAGGAAAGAAGGGTAAGGTGGGGTGGAGCATGAATCTAGGACGTGGTTCAATGAGGATAGGAGGGACGGAAAGTAGTATAGACTGGCTATCCAGCCGCTTTCTTGGCCGAAAAGGGAAAAAGGGGGTAACCCAGTACAGACATCTGTAAGGAACCGATCTCTTTCTTGAAAAGGTAAAGAAACTGGGGGGGTCGAGTAGTTTGTGCATGACTAGATTTGTTGCCCTCACATAGGAAAAAGGTTCAAAGAGAACAAATACGGGACCAACGCAGTTATGCTGCTTGGCTACATACTTTGCATCACCCATTAACACGTGTGGACGCACATGGTGCTGGCATGTCCCATGTCCCACGTCCCATACAACTATTTTGCTGTTGCTAATCTAAGAATGCCGCCGGAAAATTCAAGTAATGCCACTGTTAAAAGTAAATTACAATTTTTAACGAATGTTGTTTTAAGAGAATGTCTCTGTTAATATGAATCAATGCAAACATTTTACAAATGCTACTATCCAACTTTGTTTTCCATCAAGATAAGTTAGATGCTTCTTTCTATCACCGTTTATTTCATCCTCCTTTATCGACAAGTAATTGTTTCCTTTTTTGCCTCTGTTAAAAGAGGGGTATCTATTCAACTTGTTGCTATTGTGACATTTTGCTTCGCTACGCGAAATACTTTGCTTGATTTCAGTGCAACTGCACAAAACGAAATTGGATTTCCTATTCGTGGTGGTAGATTCGTATTTTATGCTGGTCATCTCATGAAAGGTTAGTACATGCCTTCATCCACATGATTCTGCAGTATGCATTGAGATGTTGTGCTACTTGTATTGGTACTGTTTTAAATAGATGTTTAATTGAAGCTATTGTATTGCTGTCTTTTCCCATTAAGTAGTGACCAAAAATGGGACCAACCCAGACATGATGCTTGTTGCTTTGTTACAACAAACTCTGCATCACCCCCTCTATAAGTGGATGGAAGCACATATTGTTGTTGTGCTCACTCTCCCCTGGAACTGTTTATGCTTTTCGTTAATCTAATGCCGCTAGTAAAATTAAGCAATGCCACTCTCAGAATTAACTACTGAATCTTATTTCAAAACTACAACAGTTGTTAGGGATTGGCGGGATTACCATTTTTGTGGCCGCATGTTTCATCCTCCTTTATTAGCCAGTAATTGATTCCTTTTTTGCCTCTGTTTAAACAGGAATATCTATTCAACTTATTTCTATTGCGACATTTTGCTTCGCTACGCGAAACACTTTTGTTTTAAGAGTGTGTTGTGTAGTTCAACTTAAACGTCACACCGGCGACTTTGCTTAATTTTGGTGGAACTGCACAAAAGGAGATCGATATTTCATATATGTGCTGGGATATGTTTCCAATCTTCCTCGCGAGCTGTTTCAAATCTTGGTCAAGAAAGGTCAGTACCGACTTTTCATCCACATGATGCTGCAGTGTGCTTTGAGATGTTGTGCTACTTGTATTGGTACTGTTTTCGATAAATGTTGAATTGAAGCTATTGAACTGTTGCCTTTTACCATTAAGTTAGACAAAATTGTTCAAACCTAGACATGATGCTTGTTTCTTTGTTATAACAAAACTCTGCATCACCCCCTTTATAAGTAGATGGAAGCACATGCTATTGTTGCGCCCAATCTCCCCTGGAACTGTTTATGCTTTTTGTTAATCTAATGCCGCTAGTAAAATTAATCGATGCCACTCTCAGAATTAATTAACTACTGAATCTTAGTTCAAAACTGCAACACTTGTTAGGGATTGGTGGGATTACCATTTTTGTGGCCACATGTTTCATCCCCCTTTATCGGCCAGTAATTGATTCCTTTTTTGCCTCTGTTAAAACGAATCAGTCGCATTGTTTTAGGAATGGTACTATCTTGCTTTGTAGTTCTTTCTACATGTTTAACCAAGGTATTGTTAAGATAATGTTTCTGTTAAAATGAATCAGTCGCATTGTTTTAGGAATGGTACTTTTCTGCTTTGTCGTTATTTATAGATGTTGAAACAAGGCATTGTTAAGATAATGTCTCAGTCAATATGAATGAATCACACTGATGGAGAATTGCTACTCTCCTACTTTGTTTTCCATTAAGATAAGGTAGATCAGTAGATGCTTTTCTTCTGGGAGTACAAGTCATCAATCGTTACTCCTCAGTAATTGTTTCCCTTATACCTATTGTTGCTTATAGGGATATCAAAATTAAAGCTCGGTTTTATTCCAACTTTGACTTCATTGAACTGCACAAAAGGATCCAATGTGTCCAAGGAAAACAACTGCATTACTGGGTCTAGTTGGTCGTTTCATTTTGCAGAAAGAAGCAGTCACTGTTTGCGCTACATTACAGAAGGAATGACCGAGAAGCTTTACAGAGTTTTAGTATATGCTGGTGACATGACTAGTGCAGAGAGCATTGGCAACTCTACAACACGTGGAGTGAACTGGGCAAAAACTGCCCAAACAAGTACAAGAAGCCATGACAGGACTCCACGATCATTGACTTTACATATTTTGAATGGGAAAAGCTTGTCAAAGTTTAGTCATTGATGTTAGCAAGAAGACATTAATTTGATATATTGGAATTGGAAAACCTTGTCAAAATTTTCTCATTGATGTTAGCCAGAAGACATGCATTTGATATTTTTGAGTGGGACGCCCTTTGCTGTGAGCAGCGTGGATCATTTTTTCTTATTCCTGTGTTCAGTTTAGAAGTAAATAGTTACTCTGCTAAGATATTCCTGTGTTAAGAGTTTGTTCTGAATATTGTCTATGTAATGTCAGGCCTTGTGTTTGATTGCAAAGTTAAGATTGGAATATGTTGTGGCATGCGGCATCACGAGCAGTTCACCGTGCCTCCTGAGAATAATGCTTCGTATTGTTTTGCATGTCGATCTAATGCCAGTGATTTTCTTGTTAAGAAGATCATCCTCTTCTATTGTTTCATTGCTTAAGAAGTTCATCGTCTTATGTTTCATTCATAGCCTATACGACAAGTCGGGTAGGTTAGACATGAAACCATATGATCTTCTGACCAACTAATGATCTTAGGCCGTGATTGGATCGTCATTTTCCAACCAAAACCGCTTGTAAAACTGGCGCTTGTAAGTAAAAACAGATTGTCTCGAGCGAATCGCTTGGTTGGTCGATTTCGACTAGTAAAATATACACTGGTCTCTCAAATTACAGGCGTAACCCGCCAGTTTTACTTATAGACCTCGGGCCCTCGGTTTCCTTACACCTGTATTTTACGCGTTGTTTCCAATCACGAGTAAATTACACTTGTATCTTAATACAGGTGTGAAATAAACCAGAGCTCCCAAGCGCGGCCTTACCGTTTCATGTCGTCTTAGTCTCTCGAAGGTGCTCATAGGTGTCCGATGATCCTGGCTTCCTGAATTAGCAGCGGGCGTTGTATCAGAGCATCCGTAGGGCCCGCGAGGCCCTCTCCGTCGTCCTTCGAGTTGTTGTGCTCGCCGTGGCGCCGAACATTGTTAACATGGTCAACGAATATGAGGATTCAGGAGATGACTTTATTTTGACTAGATGACTGTAGGGACCCACTAGGGCCATAGTTGTACGTACGCAAGTGCCTCCTTATTATGTACAACTATATTTTTGTTGCTTCCTCCTGGTTTCCTGACATCACGGTCCCACAAAATTGTCAACCTATGTAGTCAATATAAACGAGAGAATTGCACAAGGTACGGCCGACAGCTAGGACCAAGCAGCTCGAGCAGTACATGTGTTTTTGAGGCGTGAGCACTGCAGAGTTTTTCTTGGCGATGTTTTCATTGTTGTTCAGAGGTGAGAAGGGTATTAACTGGGCCGGCCGTGGCCCGTCTAGCCCAGGACAGATATCCAGCCCACATATTAATTTTTTTGCAAGATGAAAATGGCTAGCCCAGCTATACGTTTTATTGAGGAATACCTAGGCAAGGTCAACCTTTTATTCTCCGCCCCGCTGGGCTGCAAATCTTTCCGTGAAGGGATGCATTAGGCTTAACAGGAAAATGGGCTTCAAAAAATAATAAATGGGATGTAATTATAAAAACTGGGCAGTAAATATAAAAAATGCAGCAAACACGAAATTAGTTTATAAAATATTATTTATGGATTTTGAAAATCTTAATTTTAATTGTTGTGCGTGCAATGTTTCATTGGATTTTTGTGTAATACAATTTTATATTTAATCTCACTAGAAATTTCGGGATAAAAATATTTCGGACCGCATCAAAATGTGGGAAATTTTATTGAATTCTGTCTTGAACGGTTAGTTGAAATTATTAATCATTGTCCTAGCTAGAAAATGGGATGTACTTTTAACAAACTGTAAATGGGCTGTAGTAAATTCCATTAGAATTAAAAAATGGGTTGTACATTCTTAAAATCGTAAATAGGCTATAAGTTCTCTGCCACACACTTGTGGGCCTACTAAGTTGATGTGTCCCCTAAAAAAAATAAGTTGACGCGTATGCAAGGCTTTGTCAACTTATTAAAGTCAACACACGATTCTAGCAGCAGTGGCCGTTGGATGTCTATCCAACGGATGTCGTACTTCTTCTACAATCTCGGATATTCTAACTTCAGCCGCCCAAGAAATGATTCCTCCCCCTGACATCTGGGGCGCACCGTTTCAGAGGCTGACCTGTGGGCCTACTAGTTGACGCGTACCATGGGCTTTGTCAACTTAGTCAATATAAACGATTCTAGCTGCAGTGACCGTACGATGTCCATCCAATGGCCGTAGTGCTCCTTCAACCTCTGGTCTTCTTGCTCCAGCCGCCCAAAGCAGCGCTAGTCGTGCCGCCTGCTCCTGCCTCCCGTGGCCGCTGTGCTGCCGCGGAGGCCTCACCGCCGCATACTACTTCCACCGCTGGCCAGGCCATCCCTCCACTTACCCACACCACCTGTTATTCTGCGGCAATGGCAACCTCACACCGCAGCCGAACCAGTGAACCCTCGTACCCCTCTTCGCGCAGGCTTCCACTGCTGCGTCTTCCCTGGCTCCGCGTCGTCCCCTTCCTAGGACTCGCCATCGTCCACTGCCTGGTGATCTCGGCGCGGCGTGGTCAACGTGATCAAGGAACGAATTCCATCGGAAGAGTATTGTACGTGGAGAGGCTGACAGGTGGGTCCACGGCGGCCGCAAGGAAGTGCCTCCTTATTACATGCAAAATAATTATTCCTCCACCTGACAGCAGGGACCCACCAAACGGGCCACCGTATTTTGCGAAAAAATGTTTCCCCCTGACTGCTGGGACCCACCAGCTACATCTTCGCACGCAAGGAAGTGCGTCCGGGAAAATAAAAACGATTCTCCCCCCTGACTGCTGGGACCCACTAGCTACATCTTCGCACAGAAGGAAGTGCCTGACACCCACCTGGTCGAAGTGTATGTATCGTTGTCATTCTGGTCGCAAACGTGTACGTACAAACTAGTCGATGTAGAGGCGCGCACGTGTCGTAGTAGAGGCGCGCACGTGTCATAGTAGAGGCGCGCACGTGTCATAGTAGAGGCGCGCACGTAGCATGTACACGTATGTACAGCGGCCAGGGGTCAAGAAAGAAAATAAGGCCACGTACGTACATACAGGCGTGGTCTCGAACGCCTACTCGCACATACGTATGGTCAGGGCTCGTGTACATGGCTGGGTCGGAATGGAGAAACTGCATTGTCGTCGTGTTCATGGGGAGCCAATCGGCTAGGTCGGAACTGAATGCGTCATCGTGTTCATCGGGAGAGCTTGGACGGAACAGCCGATGGAAACGAGGCATGGCATACTGCACAACGGAGGAAACAGCCTTGTGTTCGACCGGCCATGTTCGAAATGGGATCCTGTTCATCGCGAGTGGTCCGGCGTACCGTAAAACAGAGGAAACGGACTTGTGTTGGACCTCCTACGGCCGAAACAGGGTCCTGTTGATCGGGAGGGGTGTCGCGTACTGCAAAACAGAGGAAACGGACTTGTGTTGGAGCGCTACGGTCGAAATGGGGGTCCTATTCATCAGGAGGGGTGTGGCGTACCGCAAAATGGGACTCCACGGGATATTGTTCATCTCCAACGTCAACCTCCTCCAGCCTCTACGGGCTACTGTTCATCCACCGTCGACCTCCTCCAGCCTCCACCTGCGACTGTTCATCCATGGGCTCCTGTTTATCCAGCCTCCACCGCGTGCTACTCCACCGGCTACTGTTCAACCAGCCCTCTCCACGGGCTACTGTTCATCCACCCCTCCACCAGCTACTGTTCAACCAGCCCTCCAAGGGGGCGTCCTGTTCATCCAGCCATCCACGGGGTCCTGTTCATCCAGCCCCAACCGGCTCGATCGATCGGGGTCCTGCTCATCCAGAGGCAACACCACGTTGTCCTGTTCATCAACCCCCACCGGGAATTGTTCATCCAAACCCCCCAGCAACACTCACTATTCATCCAGAGGCAGCATCGATCGGCTTCAGTTAGCAGCAGTAGTGAAGGAATCGCTCGATCGTGTTCAGTTAACAGCCATCTCTCGGGTTCAGTAATGCGTAGCCTGCAGTGCAATCGCTCGGGTTCAGTAGGTGAACGCGTCGCTCGGCTGCAGTTAGAGCCCAACGCCTTGCACCCACGTGCGTGCGTGTACGAGAGAAACACGCAAACCTCCATGCATCGCTCGGCCCCGACCACCCACCGTAACCGGGAACACCCTGATATTTTCCTCGCCCTCGCTTCTACCATTGTTTTTTCCGTCATGGACGGCCCAAAGAATGTCATGCAGCTGCATCTCCAGCCCGCCCAGGACAAAAAGCACATTTTCTGTCATGATTTTTTGTCATAGAAGTAGGAGCCCACCACATCTATGATGATACCGGGATTTGTCACAATTATCGTCATAGAAGTGTCATAAGTATGACACAAAAAAATTTCGTTCAGCCTAAAATGTCACGGATGTGTCTTTTTTTGTAGTGGCGGTTTGTGTTCCTGATAGTAGTTAGGATGGCCTGTCCAACACGAAGTTTCTTGCCAACTAGGAAGCTCTTCCACCCAACCGAGCATAAGTGTATGCGACCGTCCGTGTCCATGCGGTAAGTACAGGTGGTGATGGAGCCCCTTGCGGTAAGGCGTAGTTCAGCTGAGCCTTCTTCATCAGGCTCGATAACACAATTGACAGCTAGGCTCTTTGGCAATTTCTGAATAAGAAAAACATATCAATTAATAAATAGCCCTAATGAAGCATATCAATTTTTGCAAATATATTTCTATTAAGAATAAATTTCTACACTATGAAAATTCACAGTACTACACATTTGTACTAAGCATGAATTCTACTAATAAATATATATGGATTATCTACACTATTAATGGTTCCTTGGATTCTACACTAATAAGCATGTGATCAGACTCTACACTAAAGCATATCATCTACTAGATTCCACACAACATATCATTAGACTCTACACTAAGCATATCATCGGATAATTTGCATTTGTAAGTATATCAAATTACTACAGTTAGTATAACATGCCATATCATGCCGATTGACCATGGTACTTGTCAGGCGGGTCACGAATGGCATCCCGACAAAGTCATCACGTGGTGGAATTATGTCTCATACGTTGCACACCTCCTCCTCACCTAGCCTCATTTTTTGAGCTACGATGGCTTCATTCTTTGAGCTACAATGGCGGAATTATGTCCCATAGGTTGCACACCTCCTCCTCACCCAGCCTCATTCTTTGAGCTACGATGGCTTCATGAAGTGGGTCCTCATCGTCTTCATTGCGATTGAGTGGGTCCTCATCATCTTCATCATCTTCCACCAGGTTGACATAAATGAAAGCCAGCTTGTGTCTTTCTGCTCTGAAAGAGAAGCTGATCAACACACCACTAGTAAGACGCATGCGAGCAAGAAAACAGGCCCATCCATGTCTTCCAATCTGCGACATATTGTGTCCTCTCTCGACCTTCATAGTGTAAGGCCCCCCAGGAGCCTCAAGGGTCACAGTATCTCCTGTCCGTTTGTTGAATTTCAACCTCATATTGCATGGGATGTTCTGTGTACAAAAAGCAAAATGACACAATGCATTAATGCAAATACTAAAAACAAAATATTTGTTACATTTCATATAATTTCTTACCGCCGCATGACAAAAACTCGGCTGGAAGTAGATGCCGAACAGCTTGCCAGTTGCAAGGCTGCTGGCGCACCTTGACAGTCGACATGGTGGTGGTGGTAGTCGCGCCATTGTCCTAAAGCATGGGCAAAGATAACAATAACTTAGCATGGGATGATCAGTTATGTCTAAATTTTTACTAATTAGTTAATCATATCAACTAAAAACTATCAACTATCACATCTCTGTCTCTGTCTCTTTCTAAATGTTGCATATCAACTAAATCAAAATGTTATAAATCAACTAAATCAACTAGCCTACTAAACTAACTAGCCTACTAAATCAACTAAATCAAAATGTTATAAATCAACTAAATCAACTAGCCTACTAAATCAAGTAAATCATATCAACTAAATCAAAATGTTGCATATGAACTAGCCTACTTAATGAAGATGTAGCGGGGAGGAGGGGTTCTGGATGGAGGAAGGAGGGAGAAGGAGGGCGACTGGAGGAGGGAGGAGGAAGTAGGACGAAGGAGGAAGGCGGAGCAAGGAGGGGCCGGACGGCGGCGAACGGAGGAGTAGAGGGAGGATGGAGGAGGAGGGGCGGGGAGGAGGGCGGCCGGTGAAGGATTACCGAGTCCAAGGAGGAGGAGGAGGAGGAGGTGACAGTAGGCGATGATGTAGCACAGCGGCGGTAGGTATTTCCCTACGATGAGACCAAGTTTATCGAACCATTAGGAGAACCAAGCAACACAATGTAAACAACCCCTGCACAAAGATAACAAATCCTCGCAACCTGACGTGTTAATGGGGTTGTCAATCCCTTTCGGGGTACGGCACCTCAAGTGGCAAACGTACCTGAGATAATTTTGTAGTAAATTGATAGATCGAACCCCAAATAAAATAAAGGAGAATAAAACACAACAAGGTATTTTTGTATTTTTGGTTTAATAGATCTGAAAATAAAAGCAATGAAAAAGTAGATTGCAAGCAAATATATGAGAAAGAAGACCCAGGGGCCGCAGGTTCCACTAGTGGCTTCTCTCGAGAAAGATAGCAAATGGTGGATGAACAAATTACTGTTGGTCAATTGATAGAACCTCAAATAATTATGATGATATCCAGGCAATGATAAATACATAGGCATCACGTCCAAGATTAGTAGACCGACTCCTGCCTGCATCTACTAGTATTACTCCACACATCGACTGCTATCCAGCATGCATCTAGTGTATTAAGTTCATGGAAAAACAAAGTAATGCAATAAAAACGATGAAATGATGTAGACAAGATCCGTTTATCTATTGTGGTAGATATAGATCTCGTCTTTTTTTCCTTAGTAGCAATGATACATACATGTCGGTTCCCTTTCGGTCACTGGGATCAAGCACCGTAAGATCGAACCCACTACCGGGCACCTCTTCCCATTGCAAAATAAAAAAGATCAAGGTGGCCAAACAAAACCCAAATATCGGAGAAGAAATACGAGGCTATAAGAGATCAAAGAAACTCAAATAACTTTCATGGATATAAAGATATATGACTGATCATAAACTCAAAGTTCATCAGATCCCAACAAACACACCGCAAAAAGAGTTACATCATTGGATATCCAAGAGACCATTGTATTAAAAATTCAGCAAGAGAGAGAAATCCATCTAGCTACTAACTACGGACCCGAAGGTCTACAAAGAACTACTCACACATCATCGGAGAGGCACCAATGAAGGTGGTGAACCCCATCCGAGATGGTGCCTAGATTGGATCTGGTGGTTCTGGACTCTGCAGTTGGTGGATGAATATTTCGTCGACTCCCCTAGGGTTTCAGGAATATTGGTGTATTCATAGAACAAAGAGGCGGTCCGAGGGACACCCGAGGTGGGCACAACCCAGCAGGGCGCGCCTGGGCCTCCTGGCATGCCCTGGTGGGTTGTCCCCTCCGCGGGACCCCCCCCCCCAGGTGCAACCAGGGCCCAACTTCTTCCTTCTGGTCCAAAAAAAATCTCCGTAAAGTTTCATGGCATTTGGACTCCGTCTGATAATGATTTTCTGTGATTTAAAAAAATGGAAAAAACAACAACTGGCACTTGGCACTATGTTAATAGGTTAGTACCAAAAAATGATATAAAATGACTATAAAATGATTATAAAACATCCAAGATTGATAAAAACAACATGGAACTATAAAAAATTATAGATACATTGGAGACGTATCAGGCGAGGGCGGCCAGCGGCAGCGACGGCGGCCGGTGTGGGAGGACCAGCGCAGGGGTATTGAGGTGGGAGATCGGGTGAGTGTGAGTGGAGAGATGAGAGTGAGGGGCGGGCGGTTGGGGAAGATAGAATGGCTTAGCAGTAACGTTCTATAGACAAATGCGCTACTGCTAAAGGACCTAGCAGTAGCGCCTTACATCCAAAACACGCTACTGCTATGTGTAAACACGTAAAAATATACATAAAAAATATATTGATCAACAATGATCTTTTTGTGTACAGTTTGAATTGTCCATATGAGTCTTCACCGGTTTAGAAACTGGCGAAGACTCATATTGCGGCCACAAATTCTACACATAGAGTTCAATGAAGACCAAGAGGTGGTGATAGTTTGAAAAGTAACATATTTAAGGTGGTAAAAACCATGTTTGCGGAGCGAGGTGGGTCTAAATTTAGTAGTAAACTTAGCAGTAACGGTTATAGAGAGAATGCGCTACTGCTATGATCTGTAGAAGTAGCGCTCTTTGTATTAAGGCGTTGCTGTTATAATTAGCTTCACGGCGGGGACGTGGCAATTATAGCAGTAGCGCAGCTTATTATAGGCACGTGCTGGGTTAGAAGTGTACTGGTTTCTAGGAGAATTCATGGAGAAGAAAGGTCACCAAGTAAATATTTCCATCGGATAGGGCGTCGATTTAATTCGGAAGAAATGGAATAGTGAAACCAAAAATCGGAATGTGTCGTCAGTACGTGGCATGTCATTCCAAATATATTCAAATCTGCCGTAACTTGGGGTGAAATAAAAAATTCCATATGATTGCGTGTCAAGCCTGAAAGGTGATCGCTCGACATACCGTAGATGTGGCTGGTAGGTAGTCCCAATTGATTGCACAACACATGTGCGCGCGCGCGCCCACACACACACACACACACACACACACACACACACACACATATATATATATATATATATATATATATATATATATATAATTATTTTACGATATATATGCCAGGTTATTTACGGTAATTAGCTATATGACCGGGCTGTACTAGGTGACACCGTGCGGATCAGAAGATTAGGCGGCCGGAGCGTACGATTAGATGTTGCATCAATATGTTATTTCATATTATTTTTGAGACTAACTTATTAATAAAGTGCCAAATGCAAGTTTCTGTTTTTTTCCTTCTTTTTAAGTATCGCAGAAAAGGAATATCAAACGGAATCCAAACTGAATAAAAAATTAGGATGATTTTTCTTGGACCAGAAGACACCTGATGGACTTGGGGGCCAAGCCAGAAGAGTCCCGAGGAGGCCACAAGCCACCAGGGCATGCACCTATGGCTTGTGGGGCCCTCGAGAGTCCCCTGACCTAACTCTTCGTCCTATATATTCTCTAATATTCCATTGATCTTAAAAAAGAGCCACAACAATACTTTTCCGCCGCCGCAAGTCTCTGTTCCCGTGAGGTCCCGTCTTGGAGCCTTTTCCTGTAATCTGCCAGAGAGGGAACCAATCATGGTGGGCCTCTACATCAACACCATTGCCCTTCCAATGATGCGTGAATAGCTCACTTCAGACCTATGGGTTCATGGAGATCTATCAGATGTAATGCTATTTTGCAGTGTGTTTGTTGAGATTCGAATAATTGTGGATTTATGATCATACTATCTATGGATATTATTTGAATCTTCTCTCAATTCTTATATGCATGATTTCATATCTTTGTAAGTCTCTTCGAGTTTTGGGTTTGGTTTGTCCAACTAGATCGGTAATTCTTCCAATGGGAGAAGTGCTTAGTTTTGGGTTCAATCTTGCGGTTTCCTCACCCAGTGACAAAGTAGGGGTAGCGAGACATGTATTGCATTGTTGCCACCAAGGATAAAAAGAAGGGTTTTATATCATATTGCTTGAGTTTATCCCTCTACATCATGTCATCTTAGTTAATGCATTACTATGTTCTTTATGAATTTAATACTCTAGATGCAGGCTGATACGTCCATTTTGGATCATGCTTTTATATGTATATTTATTGCATTATGGGTTGATATTACACATTATGGTACAATACTTATGCCTTTTCTCTCTTATTTTACAAGGTTAACATGAAGAGGGAGAATGCCGGCAGCTGGAATTCTGGACCTGAAAAGGAGCAAATATGAGAGGCCTATTCTGCACAACACCAAATGTCCTAAAACATTACGAGGAATTATTTTGGAATATATTAAAATTATAGGGCGAAGAAATAACAGAGGGGGACCCACCAGGCAGCCACAAGCCTGGTGGCACACCCTACCCCCAAGGGAAAGCCCCTAGGGCTTGTGACCCACCTGGCAGGCCCCCGGTGCCCATCTTCTACTATATGAAGCGTTTTGACTTGGATAAAATCAAGAGAGTGCTTTCGGGATGAAGCGTCATCGTCTCGAGGCGGAACTTGAGCAGAACCAATCTACGGCTTCAGCAGAACCAATCTACGGCTTCAGCAGAGCTGCTCTGCTGGGGAAACTTCCCTCCGGAGGCAGAAATCTAAGCCATCGTCATCACCGACGATACGCTCATCGAGAGGGGGTCAGTCTCCATCAACATCTTCACCAGCACCATCTCCTGTCCAAACCCTAGTTCATCTCTTGTATCCAATCTTTGTCTCAACACCTCAGATTGGTACCTGTAGGTTGCTAGTAGTGTTGATTACTCCTTTGTAGTTGATGTTTATATCCTTAATGATAATTAATAGTCCTCTGATCATGAACATTAATATGCTTTGTGAGTAGTTACTTTTGTTCCCGCGGACATGGGATAAGTCTTGCTATGAGTAATCATGTGAATTTGGTATTCGTTCGATATTTTAATGAGATGTATGTTGTCTTTCCTCTAGTGGTGTTATGTGAACGTCGACTACGACACTTCACCATTGTTTGGGCCTAGAGGAAGGCATTGGGAAGTAATAAGTAGATGATCGGTTGTTAGAGTGACAGAAGCGTGAACCCTAGTTTATGAGTTGCTTCGTAAGGGGCTGATTCGGATCCATATGTATCATGCTATGGTTAGAGTATTCTTAATTCTTCTTTCGTAGTTGGGGATTCTTGCGAGAGGATTTAATCTTAAGAGGGCGGCTTGTCCAAGTAATTTCAGCAACCCAAGCACCGGTCCACCCACATATCAAATTGTCAAAGTAACGAACGCGAATCATATGAGCATGATGAAAACTAGCTTGACAGAAATTCCCATGTGTCCTCGGGAGCGCTTTGCTTCATATAAGAGGTTGTCCAGACTTGGCCTTTGCTACAAAAAGTATTGTGACACCTTGCTGCACCCTTGCTACTTTTATTACTTCTTACCCGTTACTTTTATTACTTTCGTAGTTGCGGATGCTTGAGAGAGCCCCCCTCCTTCTTCTTCTTCCTTGACCTCCCCCTAGATGGGAAGAGGGTTGCCCCTCTGGTCCATGGCCTCCATGGCGGCGGTGGGGCAAGAGTCCCTCCGAGATTGGATATCTCTCTCTGTTTTCTTCTGTTTCTGCGCTCCCAGATTCTGGCCTTTCACCGTTTATTAATTAACGGAGATCCCTAACTCCGATTGGGCTCTCTTTTTAACACGATTTCTATCCGGATATCAGCGTTCTTGTGACGAAAGAAGGGCCCCAACCGCCTTAAGGGGTGGCCACAAGCCTGCCAGCCGCCCCCTGGGCTTGTGGCCCCCTCGGGCATCGTCCCGCGTTTATTCTTCTTCCCAAAAATCATAAATATTCCAAAAAAATCTCCGTAAGTTTTTTTATCGCGTTTGGACTTCTTTTGGTATGGATATTCTGCGAAACAAAAAACATGCAACAAACATGAACTGACACTGGGCACTGGATCAATATGTTAGTCCCAAAAATAGTCTAGAAAGTTACCAAAAGTATATGAAAGTTGTAGATAATGGCATGAAACAATGAAAAATTATAGATACGACGGAGAGGTATCAGCGACAGGAGGCGGGCGGCGGCGGCCAAGCAGCGGTCGGGCAGAAACGGTAAGAAACAGCAGTTAGCAGTTGGCGCGCGGGTGCCCTTTTTACATCTCCAGTCGGCCGAGATGTAAGTTTTTTGGTATCTATATCATCCGTTAGACAGATGTTTTTGGTCTCGAAGATGCAAAAGTTAGTTAATTTTACATCTACATCTTCTATCGAAGATGCTCTAAAGAATGGCCTTTTGATGAGTGTGCATTTCGTGGGTGGGGCGTGACCACACACGTCCATGTCATTGGTCCCTACTGATATTTTCAATTATCGCGTGTTTGCTGGTGTAGGGTAGCGGCTATCATTTCCATAGATGGGATGGCCTTTCTGACAAGCGCACGAGACAATGATTAGGGTCTGGCGTGGATCTTGCCGGTGGTCCCTACAGATATAGGGCCTGTTTGGATCATGTCGTGGAGCCAGAAGGGTGCCTGAGATCTGGCTGGATTCGATCTGTTTCGTTTGTGTCCTCAGTCATCTCCTTCTAGCCTGGCCTGAAAACTAGTCCTTTTTTATCTTTATTATTAAAAAATCTTATACTTCATTGAGAATGTATCTAAAATGCATAAAATTAAATAGTGCAGTATATTTCATACTTTAATTTTTTTGCCCAATAAGATTCAATTTTAGTGGGTTGAATGTGGAATATTCCTATTCGAAATACTCATAAAATTACAGTTTTTGTTAATATGTGATTTTTCTGTGTATGTCAATTTTTTTATTTTTTCCTTGCTAGGTTACAATTTGGTGATTCTCAAATTAAATTATCATAGTATGGGTCTTCATTTCGTAAGGTAGGATTGATATTTTTTTTTCAATCAGGCATTGACTCTCTTTTTTCATAACATGATGCTTGAGGAGTACTTATTTGTACGTTTCCATTTTCCAATTTACAGGGAACAAGTACGTTCTTTTTGTGTGCAGGAACTGGGACGTGGACTCCAACTCTCACTTGGGGCATTAGGAGTACTCATTAGACGTATCATTTTTTCCATCACAAAGGGAGATGACAGGTGGATTTTGTATTGCAGGCGACTGTGTGATGTACATGTTGGTTTATTCTTTCCATGTATGTGCAGTCTTTTTCATTAAAATTCTTGAACGTATGTTGCAAAAAAGTATTTATCTTTTTTTTTTCATTAGAAAGGGAGAAGGCACGCTGATTTTGTATTGGTTGACACTTCTTTTAATTAAGGTGTGTGTTTTTTTCGCATGGTAATTAACGTGGGTGTTGAGGACTCTTAGATGTACGTGGTGGGTTAATATTTACATGTACCTGTTGTATTTTTCATTAATAAAATAGTACATGCTTCTCATAGATCTTGTCCATAAATTTTAAATATAATTGCTACGTTTTTTGAAACTAAATCTTGCTGATGTGGATTACCATGAAGACTCAAAAGGTGCCCCCAATTAGTAAATATACTAGTCGTCAACCCGTGCATTCGCACGGGCTATAAATGTTACAATTATTTCATTTATTTGCATCAATATATTCAGAGAAGAATAATCATTGAAATGTGGATAATTTTTTTGTTACAAACATTACTTCAGTGGCTGCACACCACATTAGTAAACATAAGACAATACGTATAGAACTTAACTTGTATGAGTAAGTTGTAGATTATTGGTTGATGACCTTACACAGTATTAACTGGCAAACAAAATCTCCGTATAATTTTTGTTGATGCATTCCTGCTACAATAAAATAAAAAGTGTCTCACGTATACAAAATATAACAACACTATTTGTTGGTTCTTCCCGTTAGTGAATCCATAACTACCATATATTACTTGATATGCACAACTCCAAAGCAAGAAGGTTCATAATACAATGACTAGTGCAGTGTATCAAATTATGTAGCGGTAACTCATTATTCAACCAATCCCTCCATTTGATCACTTTAGATGTCACTTTAGTTACCTTAGCCTTTAACCTATATCATGTACTTCATGGTGGCTGCATGGAAAGTTTAGCTTCTGACCAGTGGCTTTCTCTAACTTTGCCTGAACATATACCCCCTATTGATTTCCCATCAAGAACATCATTATCCAGTTGTTCGGTGCACCTATACTTCTTGAATGTTGGATTGTAACTTTTGGGGAGAAGTGGCTAGAAATTAGCACCTTGATTTGTTATAAAGTAGAAGATAGTTTAGGAAGCTTCATGTCATACTTCTCTTTCACAACGACAAAGTAGAAGATAGTTTAGGAAGCTTAATGTCATACTTCTCTTTCACAACGATTCTAAAAAAGGAAATAGGCTAATCATGAAAAATATTTGTAATATAATCTTCAAATATTTTGTGTTTTTATGTTGATACAGAAACAAGGGACAAAAGTTTCATATTAGAACAAAAAGTTATACCTTGTCCATTGAGAATCTTTTTTGGGCCGTCGAGAAAGCGAATCCTACTACATATGATGTGTTAATCATTAGCCGTCTTGTAGGACAGATTGTTATCCAGAGCTAAAAGGATATGGGAAGAGTAGTACATGACATGCATTAGTTTATGTGTATATACGGGAAAAGTAGTACGTGACATGCACGGACTCTTCTCTATAATCTTGGCATTATAATTCGGTCCCAATAGATGAACGGCTCCTAATTTTTGGTTTTCTCTAAAAACGTGGGAATTTTTAGGGAGTGCCTAATTTGTAGAAGTATAGATAAGATATAATATTGGAAAGCATTGTAAGGGATGGAAAATGATTGCTACCCGTTCCTCTGCTGTAGGAATTAGCGAACCGAACACCATGTGCTTATTGTTAGGGAAATGATTGTCCTCAGCCTGCTGATAATCACGTTCCGTCCGATGCCTCTGTTGCCCGCCACGCTTCCTCCACACGAAGGCAAGTGCAGGTATCCGTTGCAAAAACAACGGTTTAGTTGGAAGTCTTCATGGTGAGCGACTACTGTGATGCCACGCGGCTTCGTTTTGTAGAAATAATCCTGCAACAAGTAGCCTGTTGCAGAAAAAAAAGATATGCAACAAGGCAGTTGTTGCAGGAAATCTAAAAAGAAATCTGCAACAAGACGTCTCCAGCAAAAAAAACTCCAACAAGATGTTTGTTGCAAGAATGTTTCGCGACAATGCAAGTGTTGCAATGGTGGACTGTAACACTAGGGCACTCAATTGGTCAAACCAAAAGGCTTGCGGCCTGGCTGATCTTTTAAAAAGATCATCCGATGGACGCGTAGCACGCCCCTTATTGTTAATCCAAATAACATAAAAAATGTAATAACCATAAAAAGAAAAGAACACCTTGAAATCAAATTAATTACATGTGTTCAGCTCTATCGGACGTAGCATTAACCAGGTCGTCGCCTTCCATTCCCATCATATATTCCTCTGATGCGGGAACCGGCTTTATCATTCTCATATCGTACATGAAACCTCGCCATCGGGGGTCTGAGCGGGTAATAGAGCCTGTTCTTCTCATCGATTCTTATATGCTCGCTTGTACCTCACATGATGCTAGCTTCGTGGGAGTGAATTCATGCGGCATGACTTTCTTTCACTCCTTCTGGTGTCCCTCAGACAGAGGCAATGCATCGCATGGCTTTGTGCCACGCCTGCTTGTAGGATGCCCGTATTCCTCGCCTGAAGGCGCCACGGTCATCGGCAGTGGGAGGAGGGCAGGCGGCTGTCGCGCGGAAATGATAGGAAACGACAGTTAGCAGTTGGCGCGTGGGTGCCCTTTTTACATCTCCAGTCGGCGGAGATTTAGTTGCTTTGCATTTACATCATCTGTTAGAGATACGTTTTTTTTATCTCCAAGATGCAAAAGTTAGTTAATTTTGCATCTACAACTTCCATGAAAGATGCTCTAAAGAATGGCCTGTTGATTATTGTGCATTTCAAGTGTGGGGCGTGACCACACACGTCCATGTCATTGCTCCCTACTGACATTTTCAATAATTAGGGTAGCAGCTATCCTCTCCATTGATGTGCGGACAAACAACTACCAACAATTTTTGTCAGCCATATATAGGCTGGCAATATGGATGAGAATGCATGCCGGTGGATGGCCTTTCTGACATGCATGCATGGGCGCGAGACAATGATTAGGATCTGGAGCAGATCTTGCCGGTGGCTGGATCGTGGGCACATGTCGGTGTCATTGGTCCCTACACATATACTCTGCGTGAGGCATGCTCGAAACTACGCACGTGCAAGCCAACTCTGGATATTCACAGTAGGGAGTATCGTATATTGGTATCATGCATAAGTTATTAGTGTATGATATAACCTTCATAGTAAATGGTCCTTCTCGTCCGTCTCGCGTCGCCTCCTCCGCGGGCGGCTCGGGAGGGCTCAGCCGCCGCCGCCTAGTAACCCTCTAGCGCCCTTCTCCCCCTCCGCCGCCGCCGGGCAAAGCCCGTGTTTGTGACGGCGGCGGCGGAGGGTCTCTCATCGCTCTCCCGGATCCCCGGTGGCGCGGGCTTCCTGATCCATGTGGTGCGGCTCTCCCGACGGTGTGGCGGATCCCGGAGGCAGCGGGCTCGCGGCGGAGCAGGGTGCCAAGATCCATGGGTGTGGGACTCCCGGTAGCGTGCGGGCTCCCATCGGCGGCGGGATCGGTCGACGGCGGGCTTGGGCGATGGCGTCGGCCACACGGTGCCGGATCTCGTCGCTCGTGGCGGATCTCGCCACTCTGGCCATCGTGGAGGAACCCAGACCTGGGGCGGCGGCCCCGTTAGGCATGGCGACGGCGCCCTCAGTTGGCGACGTTCGCGGGGGTGGATGAACGGCATCTTGACTGCGTGAGCGGTGAGTTGCCGGTGGATCTCCTCCACGCTGCAGGCTCTCTCCCGCTGCACTTGGTGGCTTACGATCGCGGTCGTCGGCCCCGGTGCGTTCGCGGGGGCTGGTAGAGGTGATATCGGACCGGAGGAAATTCTGGATGACTGGTTCATCCCGACGGTGGCGACGACCAGGGTTGCCTTTCTCCTACTTGAAGGTGCTGTCGATCTCCCGGCCCTCCACCCCGACCCCATGCCCGTGTGAAAACCTAAAATCTCCTTCGATTGGGCGGCGGCAGCAATGCGTGTGTCGTACCCATCTTGGAGGCGCCGCCTGGAGCGTTTGGGTGCTCTGTTAGAGGAACTGCGGGCGGAGGGGATGGGACCAGTGGCAGCAAGTGGTATTCGCGACAGAGGCGCGGCATGGCATCTGGCACATCGACAACGGCGGGTCTCAGCGGCATGGAGCAGCGGGGTCTCGCCGGTGGGCGTGTGATGATGGGTGAGCGCAGGATGGTGCGGTTGTCTGGCGTTGTGGTGGCGTCAACGACAGCTAGACCGGGCAAGGTAGATGCAGCAGTACATCACTGAAGATGGATTGGTGGTAGATGGCTGTGGCGGCCTCATACCCAGCAGGCGTCCAGGTTGAGTAGTGGGTTGGACTGGTGGGTGCCCTATACCCAGCAGGCGTCCTGGTTGGGACCTCAAGCCTTAGATGTTAGGTTTGGCTGCGAGGTCTGTTTGGTATTAGGCCCAGACTATTAGCATCCCTTCATCAACTGGATAGGAGTAGCAACAGATGTTGCCTATACGGTGGCTATAGTCTTACTGTTGTATGACATTGTAAGCTCTTGTTTGAATAATTCATAAAGTGACTGCATGCATCGTCCAGATACAGAGGTCGGGGGTCCTCCTCCTTTTGTAAAAAAAACCTTCACAGTGAATAATATCATAGATAACCTTATTTATGACCATGCATAACAGAAAGTAGAATAACACTTATTATGTCACGGTATGTACCTATGTTACAAAAACTCAATTCGGTGTCCAGGCTCATCTCCACCCGCTCAGAAAAAATCAAAATAAATACTAAAACAATTCTTAAAATTCCAAAAAAATTGTGTGATAGAAAATTTTATGCGTGAGATTCGCTCCAAGTTTCAATTTATTTGAACATCTGAGCAGCTCTCAGTAAAAAAAACAAATCAGGGCCACAACAGTTGGTGAACAATAAACTTTTTATAAACCCTGAATTTGTCTTTCTTCTGAGAGCTGCTCAGATGTCCAAATGAGTTGAAACTTGGTGCGCACCTCACGCATAAACTTATCTACCACACAAAAAATTGGCCATTGTGACTCTTTGTATCTATAACCTTCCTCCTTGGTTGTGCATGTTAGTGCTCATCCAAGGCCCCAAGCAACCCGGCAACGACATTGATGTGTACCTAAGGTCATTAGTTGAATATCTTTTAGAGCTGTGGAGTATAGAAGGTGTACGTGTGTGGGATGAGCACAAACAGGAGGAATTTGACCTGCGAGCGTTGCTGTTTGTAACCATCAATGATTGGCCTGCTCTCAATAACCCTGGCTCCCCTTGGCGTGGACAACTAAACACCTGGGTATGGGCACTCCTCTTGGCTTGTGCTAAGCTTGGGGGAGGTGCCCCGGTATCGTATCACCACCACATCTTTTCTTTTATTGTTTTTCTTAGTTTGATCCTTTTGGTAATATCTTGCTCTAGTAAAATAAAGTTTTAGTATGATCTATCTTTTATTGTTTTTCTTAGTATGATCTTTTTGTGTACAGTTTGAATTGTCCATATGAGTCTTCACCGGTTTAGAAGCTGGCGAAGACTCATATTGCGGCCACAAATTCTACACATAGAGTTCAATGAAGACCAAGAGGTGGTGATAGTTTGAAAAGTAACATATTTAAGGTGGTAAAAACCATGTTTGCGGAGCGAGGTGGGTCTAAATTTAGTAGTAAACTTAGCAGTAACGGTTATAGAGAGAATGCGCTACTGCTATGATCTGTAGAAGTAGCGCTCTTTGTATTAAGGTGTTGCTGTTATAATTAGCTTCACGGCGGGGACGTGGCAATTATAGCAGTAGCGCAGCTTATTATAGGCACACTACTGCTACATCTATGTTAGCAGCGCATTTCGTCGGCACGCGCTACTGGTACATAGCAGCAGCGCCTTATTTTAAAGCGCGCTGCTGGTAAGATTCGGTGTATAGGCTTTTCCTTAGTAGTGGTAGCCAGTTAGTGCATTTGAGTCGACGAGAGAAGAGGAATCACAGAGTTAAACATTTGGAGCCCCATGTCACTTAGTTAGGGGCTGGGTCAGGGCATGTGCTGGGTTAGAAGTGTACTGGTTTCTAGGAGAATTCATGGAGAAGAAAGGTCACCAAGTAAATATTTCCATCGGATAGGGCGTCGATTTAATTCGGAAGAAATGGAATAGTGAAACCAAAAATCGGAATGTGTCGTCAGTACGTGGCATGTCATTCCAAATATATTCAAATCTGCCGTAACTTGGGGTGAAATAAAAAATTCCATATGATTGCGTGTCAAGCCTGAAAGGTGATCGCTGGACATACCGTAGATGTGGCTGGTAGGTAGTCCCAATTGATTGCACAACACATGTGCGCGCGCACGCACACACACATATAATATATATATATATATATATATATATATATATATATATATATATATATATAATTATTTTACGATATATATGCCAGGTTATTTACGGTAATTAGCTATATGACCGGGCTGTACTAGGTGACACCGTGCGGTTGGGAAGATTAGGCGGCCGGAGCGTACGATTAGATGTTGCATCAATATGTTATTTCATATTATTTTTGAGACTAACTTATTAATACAGTGCCAAATGCAAGTTTCTGTTTCTTTCCTTCTTTTTAAGTATCGTAGAAAAGGAATATCAAACGGAATCCAAACTGAATAAAAAATTAGGATGATTTTTGTTGGACCAGAAGACACCTGATGGACTTGGGGGCCAAGCCAGAAGAGTCCCGAGGAGGCCACAAGCCACCAGGGCATGCACCTATGGCTTGTGGGCCCCTCGAGAGTCCCCTGACCTAACTCTTCGTCCTATATATTCTCTAATATTCCATTGATCTCAAAAAAGAGCCACAACAATACTTTTCCGCCGCCGCAAGTCTCTGTTCCCGTGAGGTCCCGTCTTGGAGCCTTTTCCTGTGATCTGCCAGAGGGGGAACCAATCATGGTGGGCCTCTACATCAACACCATTGCCCTTCCAATGATGCGTGAATAGCTCACTTCAGACCTATGGGTTCATAGCTAGTAGCTATATGAGTTCTTCTCTCTCTTTGTTCTTCAATACAAAGTTCTCCATGATCTTCATGGAGATCTATCAGATGTAATGCTATTTTGCGGTGTGTTTGTTGAGATCCGAATAATTGTGGATTTACGATCATACTATCTATGGATATTATTTGAATCTTCTCTCAATTCTTATATGCATGATTTCATATCTTTGTAAGTCTCTTCGAGTTTTGGGTTTGGTTTGTCCAACTAGAACGGTAATTCTTCCAATGGGAGAAGTGCTTAGTTTTGGGTTCAATCTTGCGGTTTCCTCACCCAGTGACAAAGTAGGGGTAGCGAGGCATGTATTGCATTGTTGCCACCAAGGATAAAAAGAAGGGTTTTATATCATATTGCTTGAGTTTATCCCTCTACATCATGTCATCTTAGTTAATGCATTACTATGTTCTTTATGAATTTAATACTCTAGATGCAGGCCGATACGTCCATTTTGGATCATGCTTTTATATGTATATTTATTGCATTATGGGTTGATATTACACATTATTGTACAATACTTATGCCTGTTCTCTCTTATTTTACAAGGTTAACATGAAGAGGGAGAATGCCGGCAGCTGGAATTCTGGACCTGAAAAGGAGCAAATATGAGAGGCCTATTCTGCACAACTCCAAATGTCCTAAAAAATTACGAGGAATTATTTTGGAATATACTAAAATTATAGGGCGAAGAAATAACAGAGGGGGACCCACCAGGCAGCCACAAGCCTGGTGGCACACCCTACCCCCAAGGGAAAGCCCGTAGGGCTTGTAACCCACCTGGCAGGCCCCCGGTGCCCATCTTCTGCTATATGAAGCATTTTGACTTGGATAAAATCAAGAGAGTGCTTTCGGGATGAAGCGTCATCGTCTCGAGGCGGAACTTGAGCAGAACCAATCTACGGCTTCAGCAGAACCAATCTACGGCTTCAGCAGAGCTGTTCTGCTGGGGAAACTTACCTCCGGAGGCAGAAATCTAAGCCATCGTCATCACCGACGATACGCTCATCGAGAGGGGGTCAGTCTCCATCAACATCTTTACCAGCACCATCTCCTGTCCAAACCCTAGTTCATCTCTTGTATCCAATCTTTGTCTCAACACCTCAGATTGGTACCTGTAGGTTGCTAGTAGTGTTGATTACTCCTTTGTAGTTGATGTTTATATCCTTAATGATAATTAATAGTCCTCTGATCATGAACATTAATATGATTTGTGAGTAGTTACTTTTGTTCCCGCGGACATGGGATAAGTCTTGCTATAAGTAATCATGTGAATTTGGTATTCGTTCGATATTTTAATGAGATGTATGTTGTCTTTCCTCTAGTGGTGTTATGTGAACGTCGACTACGACACTTCACCATTGTTTGGGCCTAGAGGAAGGCATTGGGAAGTAATAAGTAGATGATCGGTTGTTAGAGTGAGAGAAGCGTGAACCCTAGTTTATGAGTTGCTTCGTAAGGGGCTGATTTGGATCAATTTGTATCATGCTATGGTTAGAGTATTCTTAATTCTTCTTTCGTAGTTGGGGATTCTTGCGAGAGGATTTAATCTTAAGTGGGCGGCTTGTCCAAGTAATTTCAGCAACCCAAGCACCGGTCCACCCACATATCAAATTGTCAAAGTAACGAACGCGAATCATATGAGCATGATGAAAACTAGCTTGACAGAAATTCCCATGTGTCCTCGGGAGCGCTTTGCTTCATATAAGAGGTTGTCCAGACTTGGCCTTTGCTACTAAAAGGATTGTGACACCTTGCTGCACCCTTGCTACTTTTATTACTTCTTACCCGTTACTTTTATTACTTTCGTAGTTGCGGATGCTTGAGAGAGCCCCTCTCCTTCTTCTTCTTCCTTGACCTCCCCCCTAGATGGGAAGAGGGTTGCCCCTCTAGTCCATGGCCTCCATGGCGGCGGTGGGGCGAGAGTCCCTCCGAGATTGGATATCTCTCTCTGTTTTCTTCTGTTTCTGCGCTCCCAGATTCTGGCCTTTCACCGTTTATTAATTAACGGAGATCCCTAACTCCGATTGGGCTCTCTTTTTAACACGATTTCTATCCGGATATCAGCGTTCTTGTGACGAAAGAAGGGCCCCAACCGCCTTAAGGGGTGGCCACAAGCCTGCCAGCCGCCCCCTGGGCTTGTGGCCCCCTCGGGCATCGTCCCGCGTTTATTCTTCTTCCCAAAAATCATAAATATTCCAAAAAAATCTCCGTAAGTTTTTTTATCGCGTTTGGACTTCTTTTGGTATGGATATTCTGCGAAACAAAAAACATGCAACAAACATGAACTGACACTGGGCATTGGATCAATATGTTAGTCCCAAAAATAGTATAGAAAGTTACCAAAAGTATATGAAAGTTGTAGAATAATGGCATGAAACAATGAAAAATTATAGATACGACGGAGAGGTATCAGCGACAGGAGGCGGGCGGCGGCGGCCAAGCAGCGGTCGGGCAGAAACGGTAAGAAACAGCAGTTAGCAGTTGGCGTGCGGGTGCCCTTTTTACATCTCCAGTCGGCGGAGATGTAAGTTTTTTGGTATCTATATCATTCGTTAGACAGATGTTTTTGGTCTCGAAGATGCAAAAGTTAGTTAATTTTACATCTACATCTTCTATCGAAGATGCTCTAAAGAATGGCCTTTTGATGAGTGTGCATTTCATGGGTGGGGCGTGACCACACACGTCCATGTCATTGGTCCCTACTGACATTTTCAATTATCGCGTGTTTACTGGTGTAGGGTAGCAGCTATCATTTCCATAGATGGGATGGCCTTTCTGACAAGCGCACGAGACAATGATTAGGGTCTGGCGTGGATCTTGCCGGTGGTCCCTACAGATATAGGGCCTGTTTGGATCATGTTCTGGAGCCAGAAGGGTGCCTGAGATCTTCCTGGATTCGATCTGTTTCGTTGGTGTCCTCAGTCATCTCCTTCTAGCCTGGCCTGAAAACTAGTCCTTTTTTATCTTTATTATTAAAAAATCTTATACTTCATTGAGAATGTATCTAAAATGCATAAAATTAAATAGTGAAGTATATTTCATACTTTAATTTTTTTGCCCAATAAGATTCAATTTTAGTGGGTTGAATGTGGAATATTCCTATTCGAAATACTCATAAAATTACAGTTTTTGTTCATATGTGATTTTTCTGTGTATGTCAATTTTTTTATATTTTCCTTGCTAGGTTACAATTTCGTGATTCTCAAATTAAATTATCATAGTATGGGTCTTCATTTCGTAAGGTAGGATTGATATTTTTTTTTCAATCAGGCATTGACTCTCTTTTTTCATAACATGATGCTTGAGGAGTACTTATTTGTACGTTTCCATTTTCCAATTTACAGGGAACAAGTACGTTCTTTTTGTGTGCAGGAACTGGGACGTGGACTCCAACTCTCACTTGGGGCATTAGGAGTACTCATTAGACGTATCATTTTTTCCATCACAAAGGGAGATGACAGGTGGATTTTGTATTGCAGGCGACTGTGTGATGTACATGTTGGTTTATTCTTTCCATGTATGTGCAGTCTTTTTCATTAAAATTCTTGAACGTATGTTGCAAAAAAGTATTTATCTTTTTTTTTTCATTAGAAAGGGAGAAGGCACGCTGATTTTGTATTGGTTGACACTTCTTTTAATTAAGGTGTGTTTTTTTTTTCGCATGGTAATTAACGTGGGTGTTGAGGACTCTTAGATGTACGTGGTGGGTTAATATTTACATGTACCTGTTGTATTTTTCATTAATAAAATAGTACATGCTTCTCATAGATCTTGTCCATAAATTTTAAATATAATTGCTACGTTTTTTGAAACTAAATCTTGCTGATGTGGATTACCATGAAGACTCAAAAGGTGCCCCCAATTAGTAAATATACTAGTCGTCAACCCGTGCATTCGCACGGGCTATAAATGTTACAATTATTTCATTTATTTGCATCAATATATTCAGAGAAGAATAATTATTGAAATGTGGATAATTTTTTTGTTACAAACATTACTTCAGTGGCTGCACACCACATTAGTAAACATAAGACAATACGTATAGAACTTAACTTGTATGCGTAAGTTGTAGATTATTGGTTGATGACCTTACACAGTATTAACTGGCAAACAAAATCTCCGTATAATTTTTGTTGATGCATTCCTGCTACAATAAAATAAAAAGTGTCTCACGTATACAAAATATAACAACACTATTTGTTGGTTCTTCCCGTTAGTGAATCCATAACTACCATATATTACTTGATATGCACAACTCCAAAGCAAGAAGGTTCATAATACAATGACTAGTGCAGTGTATCAAATTATGTAGCGGTAACTCATTATTCAACCAATCCCTCCATTTGATCACTTTAGATGTCGCTTTAGTTACCTGAGCCTTTAACCTATATCATGTACTTCATGGTGGCTGCATGGAAAGTTTAGCTTCTGACCAATGGCTTTCTCTAACTTTGCCTGAACATATACCCCCTATTGATTTCCCATCAAGAACATCATTATCCAGTTGTTCGGTGCACCTATACTTCTTGAATGTTGGATTGTAACTTTTGGGGAGAAGTGGCTAGAAATTAGCACCTTGATTTGTTACAAAGTAGAAGATAGTTTAGGAAGCTTCATGTCATACTTCTCTTTCACAACGACAAAGTAGAAGATAGTTTAGGAAGCTTAATGTCATACTTCTCTTTCACAACGATTCTAAAAAAGGAAATAGGCTAATCATGAAAAATATTTGTAATATAATCTTCAAATATTTTGTGTTTTTATGTTGATACAGAAACAAGGGACAAAAATTTCATATTAGAACAAAAAGTTATACCTTGTCCATTGAGAATCATTTTTGGGCCGTCGAGAAAGAGAATCCTACTACATATGATGTGTTAATCATTAGCCGTCTTGTAGGACAGATTGTTATCCAGAGCTAAAAGGATATGGGAAGAGTAGTACATGACATGCCTTAGTTTATGTGTATATACGGGAAAAGTAGTACGTGACATGCACGGACTCTTCTCTATAATCTGGGCATTATAATTCGGTCCCAATAGATGAACGGCTCCTAATTTTTGGTTTTCTCTAAAAACGTGCGAATTTTTAGGGAGTGCCTAATTTGTAGAAGTATAGATAAGATATAATATTGGAAAGCATTGTAAGAGATGGAAAATGATTGCTACCCGTTCCTCTGCTGTAGGAATTAGCGAACCGAACACCATGTGCTTAATGTTAGGGAAATGATTGTCCTCAGCCTGCTGATAATCACGTTCCGTCCGACGCCTCTGTTGCCCGCCACGCTTCCTCCACACGAAGGCAAGTGCAGGTATCCGTTGCAAAAACAACGGTTTAGTTGGAAGTCTTCATGGTGAGCGACTACTGTGATGCCACGCGGCTTCGTTTTGTAGAAATAATCCTGCAACAAGTAGCCTGTTGCAGAAAAAAAAGATATGCAACAAGGCAGTTGTTGCAGGAAATCTAAAAAGAAATCTGCAACAAGACGTCTCCAGCAAAAAAAATCTCCAACAAGATGTTTGTTGCAAGAATGTTTCGCGACAATGCAAGTGTTGCAATGGTGGACTGTAACACTAGGGCACTCAATTGGTCAAACCAAAAGGCTTGCGGCCTGGCTGATCTTTTAAAAAGATCATTCGATGGACGCGTAGCACGCCCCTTATTGTTAATCCAAATAACATAAAAAATGTAATAACCATAAAAAGAAAAGAACACCTTGAAATCAAATTAATTACATGTGTTCAGCTCTATCGGACGTAGCATTAACCAGGTCGTCGCGTTCCATTCCCATCATATATTCCTCTGATGCGGGAACCGGCTTTATCATTCTCATATCGTACATGAAACCTCGCCATCGGGGGTCTGAGCGGGTAATAGAGCCTGTTCTTCTCTTCGATTCTTATATGCTCGCTTGTACCTCACATGATGCTAGCTTCGTGGGAGTGAATTCATGCGGCATGACTTTCTTTCACTCCTTCTGGTGTCCCTCAGACAGAGGCAATGCATCGCATGGCTTTGTGCCACGCCTGCTTGTAGGATGCCCGTATTCCTCGCCTGAAGGCGCCACGGTCATCGGCGGTGGGAGGAGGGCAGGCGGCTGTCGCGCGGAAATGATAGGAAACGACAGTTAGCAGTTGGCGCGTGGGTGCCCTTTTTACATCTCCAGTCGGCGGAGATTTAATTGCTTTGCATTTACATCATCTGTTAGAGATACGTTTTTTTTATCTCCAAGATGCAAAAGTTAGTTAATTTTGCATCTACAACTTCCATGAAAGATGCTCTAAAGAATGGCCTGTTGATGATTGTGCATTTCAAGTGTGGGGCGTGACCACACACGTCCATGTCATTGCTCCCTACTGACATTTTCAATAATTAGGGTAGCAGCTATCCTTTCCATTGATGTGCGGACAAACAACTACCAACAATTTTTGTCAGCCATATATAGGCTGGCAATATGGATGAGAATGCATGCCGGTGGATGGCCTTTCTGACATGCATGCATGGGCGCGAGACAATGATTAGGATCTGGAGCAGATCTTGCCGGTGGCTGGATCGTGGGCACATGTCGGTGTCATTGGTCCCTACACATATACTCTGCGTGAGGCATGCTCGAAACTACGCACGTGCAAGCCAACTCAGGATATTCACAGTAGGGAGTATCGTATATTGGTATCATGCATAAATTATTAGTGTATGATACAACCTTCATAGTAAATGGTCCTTCTCGTCCGTCTCGCGTCGCCTCCTCCGCGGGCGGCTCGGGAAGGCTCAGCCGCCGCCGCCTAGTAACCCTCTACCGCCCTTCTCCCACTCCGCCGCTGCCGGGCAAAGCCCGTGTTTGTGACGGCGGCGGCGGAGGGTCTCTCATCGCTCTCCCGGATCCCCGGTGGCGCGGGCTTCCTGATCCATGTGGTGTGGCTCTCCCGACGGTGTGGCGGATCCCGGAGGCAGCGGGCTCGCGGCGGAGCACGGGTGCCAAGATCCATGGGTGTGGGACTCCCGGTAGCGTGCGGGCTCCCATCGGCGGCGGGATCGGTCGACGGCGGGCTTGGGCAATATGGCGTCGGCCACACGGTGCCGGATCTCGTCGCTCGTGGCGGATCTCGCCACTCTGGCCATCGTGGAGGAACCCAGACCTGGGGCGGCGGCCCCGTTAGGCATGGCGACGGCGCCCTCGGTTGGAGACGTTCGCGGGGGTGGATGAACGGCATCTTGACTTCGTGAGCGGTGAGTTGCCGGTGAATCTCCTCCACGCTGCAGGCTCTCTACCGCTGCACTTGGTGGCTTACAATCGCGGTCGTCGGCCCCGGTGCGTTCGTGGGGGCTGGTAGAGGTGACATCGGACCGGAGGAAATTCTGGATGACTGGTTCATCCCGACGGTGGCGACGACCAGGGTTGCCTTTCTCCTACTTGAAGGTGCTGTCGATCTCCCGGCCCTCCACCCCGACCCCAGGCCCGGGTGAAAACCTAAAATCTCCTTCGATTGGGCGGCGGCAGCAATGCGTGTGTTGTACCCTTCTTGGAGGCGCCGCCTGGAGCGTTTGGGTGCTCTGTTAGAGGAACTGCAGGCGGAGGGGATGGGACCAGTGGCAGCAAGTGGTATTCGAGACAGAGGCGCGGCATGGCATCTGGCACATCGACAACGGCGGGTCTCAGCGGCATGGAGAAGCGGGGTCTCGCCGGTGGGCGTGTGATGATGGGTGAGCGCGGGATGGTGCGGTTGTCTGGCGTTGTGGTGGCATCAACGACAGCTAGACCGGGCAAGGTAGATGCAGCAGTACATCACTGAAGATGGATTGGTGGTAGATGGCTGTGGCGGCCTCATACCCAGCAGGCGTCCTGGTTGAGTAGTGCGTTGGACTGATGGGTGCCCTATACCCAGCAGGCGTCCTGGTTGGGACCTCAAGCCTTAGATGTTAGGTTTGGCTGCGAGGTCTGTTTGGTATTAGGCCAGACTATTAGCATCCCTTCATCAACTGGATAGGAGTAGCAACAGATGTTGCCTATACGGTGGCTATAGTCTTACTGTTGTATGACATTGTAAGCTCTTGTTTGAATAATTCATAAAGTGACTGCATCCATCGTCCAGAAACAGAGGTCGGGGGTCCTCCTCCTTTTGTAAAAAAAACCTTCACAGTGAATAATATCATAGATAACCTTATTTATGACCATGCATAACAGAAAGTAGGATAGCACTTATTATGCCACGGTATGTACCTATGTTACAAAAACTCAATTCGGTGTCCAGGCTCATCTCCACCCGCTCAGAAAAAATCAAAATAAATACTAAAACAATTCTTAAAATTCCAAAAAAAATTGTGTGATAGAAAATTTTATGCGTGAGATTCGCTCCAAGTTTCAATTTATTTGAACATCTGAGCAGCTCTCAGTAAAAAAAAACAAATCAGGGCCACAACAGTTGGTGAACAATAAACTTTTTATAAACCCTGAATTTGTCTTTCTTCTGAGAGCTGCTCAGATGTCCAAATGAGTTGAAACTTGGTGCGCACCTCACGCATAAACTTATCTACCACACAAAAAAATTGGCCACTGTGACTCTTTGTATCTATAACCTTCCTCCTTGGTTGTGCATGTTAGTGCTCATCCAAGGCCCCAAGCAACCCGGCAACGACATTGATGTGTACCTAAGGCCATTAGTTGAATAACTTTTAGAGCTGTGGAGTATAGAAGGTGTACGTGTGTGGGATGAGCACAAACAGGAGGAATTTGACCTGCGAGCGTTGCTGTTTGTAACCATCAATGATTGGCCTGCTCTCAGTAACCTTGGCTCCC
>NC_041391.1:2276540-2276905 GCF_002162155.2 Triticum dicoccoides | reverse complement strand
AATCGCAGAGTTAAACATTTGGAGCCCCATGTCACTTAGTTAGGGGCTGGGTCAGGGCATGTGCTGGGTTAGAAGTGTACTGGTTTCTAGGAGAATTCATGGAGAAGAAAGGTCACTAAGTAAATATTTCCATGGGATAGGGCGTCGATTTAATTCGGAAGAAATGGAATAGTGAAACCAAAAATCGGAATGTGTCGTCAGTACGTGGCATGTCATTCCAAATATATTCAAATCTGCGGTAACTTGGGGTGAAATAAAAAATTCCATATGATTGCGTGTCAAGCCTGAAAGGTGATCGCTCGACATACCGTAGATGTGGCTGGTAGGTAGTCCCAATTGATTGCACAACACATGTGCGCGCGCGC
>NC_041391.1:2265977-2276363 GCF_002162155.2 Triticum dicoccoides | reverse complement strand
TATAATTATTTTACGATATATATGCCAGGTTATTTACGGTAATTAGCTATATGACCGGGCTGTAATAGGTGACACCGTGCGGATCGGAAGATTAGGCGGCCGGAGCGTACGATTAGATGTTGCATCAATATGTTATTTCATATTATTTTTGAGACTAACTTATTAATACAGTGCCAAATGCAAGTTTCTGTTTTTTCCTTCTTTTTAAGTATCGCAGAAAAGGAATATCAAACGGAATCCAAACTGAATAAAAAATTAGGATGATTTTTCTTGGACCAGAAGACACCTGATAGACTTGGGGGCCAAGCCAGAAGAGTCCCGAGGAGGCCACAAGCCACCAGGGCATGCACCTATGGCTTGTGGGCCCCTCGAGAGTCCCCTGACCTAACTCTTCGTCCTATATATTCTCTAATATTCCATTGATCTCAAAAAAGAGCCACAACAATAATTTTCCGCCGCCGCAAGTCTCTGTTCCCGTGAGGTCCCGTCTTGGAGCCTTTTCCTGTGATCTGCCAGAGGGGGAACCAATCATGGTGGGCCTCTACATCAACACCATTGCCCTTCCAATGATGCGTGAATAGCTCACTTCAGACCTATGGGTTCATAGCTAGTAGCTATATGAGTTCTTCTCTCTCTTTGTTCTTCAATACAAAGTTCTCCATGATCTTCATGGAGATCTATCAGATGTAATGCTATTTTGCGGTGTGTTTGTTGAGATCCGAATAATTGTGGATTTACGATCATACTATCTATGGATATTATTTGAATCTTCTCTCAATTCTTATATGCATGATTTCATATCTTTGTAAGTCTCTTCGAGTTTTGGGTTTGGTTTGTCCAACTAGATCGGTAATTCTTCCAATGGGAGAAGTGCTTAGTTTTGGGTTCAATCTTGCGGTTTCCTCACCCAGTGACAAAGTAGGGGTAGCGAGGCATGTATTGCATTGTTGCCACCAAGGATAAAAAGAAGGGTTTTATACCATATTGCTTGAGTTTATCCCTCTACATCATGTCATCTTAGTTAATGCATTACTATGTTCTTTATGAATTTAATACTCTAGATGCAGGCTGATACGTCCATTTTGGATCATGCTTTTATATGTATATTTATTGCATTATGGGTTGATATTACACATTATGGTACAATACTTATGCCTTTTCTCTCTTATTTTACAAGGTTAACATGAAGAGGGAGAATGCCGGCAGCTGGAATTTTGGACCTGAAAAGGAGCAAATATGAGAGGCCTATTCTGGACAACTTCAAATGTCCTAAAAACTTACGAAGAATTATTTCGGAATATATTAAAATTGTAGGGCGAAGAAATAACAGAGGGGGACCCACCAGGCAGCCACAAGCTTGGTGGCACACCCTACCCCCAAGGGAAAGCCCCTAGGGCTTGTGACCCACCTGGCAGGCCCCCGGTGCCCATCTTCTTCTATATGAAGCATTTTGACTTGGATAAAATCAAGAGAGTGCTTTCGGGATGAAGCGTCATCGTCTCGAGGCGGAACTTGTGCAGAACCAATCTACGGCTTCAGCAGAACTAATCTACGGCTTCAGCAGAGCTGTTCTGCTGGGGAAACTTCCCTCCGGAGGCAGAAATCTAAGCCATCGTCATCACCGACGATACGCTCATCGAGAGGGGGTCAGTCTCCATCAACATCTTCACGAGCACCATCTCCTGTCCAAACCCTAGTTCATCTCTTGTATCCAATCTATGTCTCAACACCTCAGATTGGTACCTGTAGGTTGCTAGTAGTGTTGATTACTCCTTTGTAGTTGATCTTTATATCCTTAATGATAATTAATAGTCCTCTGATCATGAACATTAATATGCTTTGTGAGTAGTTACTTTGTTCCCGCGGACATGGGATAAGTCTTGATATAAGTAATCATGTGAATTTGGTATTCGTTCGATATTTTAATGAGATGTATGTTGTCTTTCCTCTAGTGATGTTATGTGAACGTCGACTACGACACTTCACCATTGTTTGGGCCTAGAGGAAGGCATTGGGAAGTAATAAGTAGATGATCGGTTGTTAGAGTGACAGAAGCGTGAACCCTAGTTTATGAGTTGCTTCGTAAGGGGCTGATTCGGATCCATATGTATCATGCTATGGTTAGAGTATTCTTAATTCTTCTTTCGTAGTTGGGGATTCTTGCGAGAGGATTTAATCTTAAGTGGGCGGCTTGTCCAAGTAATTTCAGCAACCCAAGCACCGGTCCACCCACATTTCAAATTGTCAAAGTAACGAACACGAATCATATGAGCATGATGAAAACTAGCTTGACAGAAATTCCCATGTGTCCTCGGGAGCGCTTTGCTTCATATAAGAGGTTGTACTGACTTGGCCTTTGCTACAAAAAGGATTGTGACACCTTGTTGCACCCTTGCTACTTTTATTACTTCTTACCCGTTACTTTTATTACTTTCGTAGTTGCGGATGCTTGAGAGAGCCCCGCTCCTTCTTCTTCTTCCTTGACCTCCCCCCTAGATGGGAAGAGGGTTGCCCCTCTGGTCCATGGCCTCCATGGCGGCGGTGGGGCGAGAGTCCCTCCGAGATTGGATATCTCTCTCTGTTTTCTTCTGTTTCTGCGCTCCCAGATTCTGGCCTTTCACCGTTTATTAATTAACGGAGACCCCTAACTCCGATTGGACTCTCTTTTTAACACGATTTCTATCCGGATATCAGCGTTCTTGTGACGAAAGAAGGGCCCCAACCGCCTTAAGGGGTGGCCACAAGCCTGCCAGCCGCCCCCTGGGCTTGTGGCCCCCCCGGGCATCGTCCCGCGTTTATTCTTCTTCCCAAAAATCATAAATATTCCAAAAAAATCTCCGTAAGTTTTTTTATCGCGTTTGGACTTCGTTTGGTATGGATATTCTGCAAAACAAAAAACATGCAACAAACAGGAACTGGCACTGGGCACTGGATCAATATGTTAGTCCCAAAAATAGTATAGAAAGTTACCAAAAGTATATGAAAGTTGTAGAATAATGGCATGAAACAATGAAAAATTATAGATACGACGGAGAGGTATCAGCGATAGGAGGCGGGCGGTGGCGGCCAAGCAGCGGTCGGGCAGAAACGGTAAGAAACAGCAGTTAGCAGTTCGCGCACGGGTGCCCTTTTTACATCTCCAGTCGGCGGAGATATAAGTTTTTTGGTATCTACATCATCCGTTAGACAGATGTTTTTGGTCTCGAAGATGCAAAAGTTAGTTAATTTTACATCTACATCTTCTATCGAAGATGCTCTAAAGAATGGCCTTTTGATGAGTGTGCATTTCGTGGGTGGGGCGTGACCACACACGTCCATGTCATTGGTCCCTACTGACATTTTCAATTATCGCGTGTTTACTGGTGTAGGGTAGCAGCTATCATTTCCATAGATGGGATGGCCTTTCTGACAAGCGCACGAGACAATGATTAGGGTCTGGCGTGGATCTTGCCGGTGGTCCCTACAGATATAGGGCCTGTTTGGATCATGTCCTGGAGCCAGAAGGGTGCCTGAGATTTGCCTGGATTCGATCTGTTTCGTTGGTGTCCTCAGTCATCTCCTTCTAGCCTGGCCTGAAAACTAGTCCTTTTTTATCTTTATTATTAAAAAATCTTATACTTCATTGAGAATGTATCTAAAATGTATAAAATTAAATAGTGCAGTATATTTCATACTTTAATTTTTTGCCCAATAAGATTCAATTTTAGTGGGTTGAATGTGGAATATTCCTATTCGAAATACTCATAAAATTACAGTTTTTGTTCATATGTGATTTTTCTGAGTATGTCAATTTTTTTATTTTTTCCTTGCTAGGTTACAATTTGTTGATTCTCAAATTAAATTATCATAGTATGGGTCTTCATTTCGTAAGGTAGGATTGATATTTTTTTTTCAATCAGGCATTGACTCTCTTTTTCCATAACATGATGCTTGAGGAGTACTTATTTGTACGTTTCCATTTTCCAATTTACAGGGAACAAGTACGTTCTTTTTGTGTGCAGGAACTGGGACGTGGACTCCAACTCTCACTTGGGGCATTAGGAGTACTCATTAGACGTATCATTTTTTCCATCACAAAGGGAGATGACAGGTGGATTTTGTATTGCAGGCGGCTGTGTGATGTACATGTTGGTTTATTCTTTCCATGTATGTGCAGTCTTTTTCATTAAAATTCTTGAACGTATGTTGCAAAAAAGTATTTATCTTTTTTTTTTCATTAGAAAGGGAGAAGGCACGCTGATTTTGTATTGGTTGACACTTCTTTTAATTAAGGTGTGTGTTTTTTTCGCATGGTAATTAACGTGGGTGTTGAGGACTCTTAGATGTACGTGGTGGGTTAATATTTACATGTACCTGTTGTATCTTTCATTAATAAAATAGTACATGCTTCTCATAGATCTTGTCCATAAATTTTAAATATAATTGCTACATTTTTTGAAACTAAATCTTGCTGATGTGGATTACCATGAAGACTCAAAAGGTGCCCCCAATTAGTAAATATACTAGTCATCAACCCGTGCATTCGCACGGGCTATAAATGTTACAATTATTTCATTTATTTGCATCAATATATTCAGAGAAGAATAATTATTGAAATGTGGATAATTTTTTTGTTACAAACATTACTTCAGTGGCTGCACACCACATTAGTAAACATAGGACAATACGTATAGAACTTAACTTGTATGAGTAAGTTGTAGATTATTGGTTGATGACCTTACACAGTATTAACTGGCAAACAAAATCTCCGTATAATTTTTGTTGATGCATTCCTGCTATAATAAAATAAAAATTGTCTCACGTATACAAAATATAACAACACTATTTGTTGGTTCTTCCCGTTAGTGAATCCATAACTACCATATATTACTTGATATGCACAACTCCAAAGCAAGAAGGTTCATAATACAATGACTAGTGCAGTGTATCAAATTATGTAGCGGTAACTCATTATTCAACCAATCCCTCCATTTGATCACTTTAGATGTCGCTTTAGTTACCTTAGCCTTTAACCTATATCATGTACTTCATGGTGGCTGCATGGAAAGTTTAGCTTCTGACCAATGGCTTTCTCTAACTTTGCCTGAACATATACCCCCTATTGATTTCCCATCAAGAACATCATTATCCAGTTGTTCGGTGCACCTATACTTCTTGAATGTTGGATTGTAACTTTTGGGGAGAAGTGGCTAGAAATTAGCACCTTGATTTGTTATAAAGTAGAAGATAGTTTAGGAAGCTTCATGTCATACTTCTCTTTCAAAACGACAAAGTAGAAGATAGTTTAGGAAGCTTAATGTCATACTTCTCTTTCACAATGATTCTAAAAAAGGAAATAGGCTAATCATGAAAAATATTTGTAATATAATCTTCAAATATTTTGTGTTTTTATGTTGATACAGAAACAAGGGACAAAAGTTTCATATTAGAACAAAAAGTTATACCTTGTCCATTGAGAATCTTTTTTGGGCCGTCGAGAAAGAGAATCCTACTACATATGATGTGTTAATCATTAGCCGTCTTGTAGGACAGATTGTTATCCAGAGCTAAAAGGATATGGGAAGAGTAGTACATGACATGCATTAGTTTATGTGTATATACGGGAAAAGTAGTACGTGACATGCACGGACTCTTCTCTATAATCTGGGCATTATAATTCGGTCCCAATAGATGAACGGCTCCTAATTTTTGGTTTTCTCTAAAAACGTGGGAATTTTTAGGGAGTGCCTAATTTGTAGAAGTATAGATAAGATATAATATTGGAAAGCATTGTAAGGGATGGAAAATGATTGCTACCCGTTCCTCTGCTGTAGGAATTAGCGAACCGAACACCATGTGCTTATTGTTAGGGAAATGATTGTCCTCAGCCTGCTGATAATCACGTTCCGTCCGACGCCTCTGTTGCCCGCCACGCTTCCTCCACACAAAGGCAAGTGCAGGTATCCGTTGCAAAAACAACGGTTTAGTTGGAAGTCTTCATGGTGAGCGACTACTGTGATGCCACGCGGCTTCGTTTTGTAGAAATAATCCTGCAACAAGTAGCCTGTCGCAGAAAAAAAAGATATGCAACAAGGCAGTTGTTGCAGGAAATCTAAAAAGAAATCTGCAACAAGACGTCTCCAGCAAAAAAAATCTCCAACAAGATGTTTGTTGCAAGAATGTTTCGCGACAATGCAAGTGTTGCAATGGTGGACTGTAACACTAGGGCACTCAATTGGTCAAACCAAAAGGCTTGCGGCCTGGCTGATCTTTTAAAAAGATCATCCGATGGACGCGTAGCACGCCCCTTATTGTTAATCCAAATAACATAAAAAATGTAATAACCATAAAAAGAAAAGAACACCTTGAAATCAAATTAATTACATGTGTTCAGCTCTATCGGACGTAGCATTAACCAGGTCGTCGCGTTCCATTCCCATCATATATTCCTCTGATGCGGGAACCGGCTTTATCATTCTCATATCGTACATGAAACCTCGCCATCGGGGGTCTGAGCGGGTAATAGAGCCTGTTCTTCTCTTCGATTCTTATATGCTCGCTTGTACCTCACATGATGCTAGCTTCGTGGGAGTGAATTCATGCGGCATGACTTTCTTTCACTCCTTCTGGTGTCCCTCAGACAGAGGCAACGCATCGCATGGCTTTGTGCCACGCCTGCTTGTAGGATGCCCGTATTCCTCGCCTGAAGGCGCCACGGTCATCGGCGGTGGGAGGAGGGCAGGCGGCTGTCGCGCGGAAATGATAGGAAACGACAGTTAGCAGTTGGCGCGTGGGTGCCCTTTTTACATCTCCAGTCGGCGGAGATTTAATTTCTTTGCATTTACATCATCTGTTAGAGATACGTTTTTTTATCTCCAAGATGCAAAAGTTAGTTAATTTTGCATCTACAACTTCCATGAAAGATGATCTAAAGAATGGCCTGTTGATGATTGTGCATTTCAAGTGTGGGGCGTGACCACACACGTCCATGTCATTGCTCCCTACTGACATTTTCAATAATTAGGGTAGCAGCTATCCTTTCCATTGATGTGCGGACAAACAACTACCAACAATTTTTGTCAGCCATATATAGGCTGGCAATATGGATGAGAATGCATGCCGGTGGATGGCCTTTCTGACATGCATGCATGGGCGCGAGACAATGATTAGGATCTGGAGCAGATCTTGCCGGTGGCTGGATCGTGGGCACATGTCTGTGTCATTGGTCCCTACACATATACTCTGCGTGAGGCATGCTCGAAACTACGCACGTGCAAGCCAACTCAGGATATTCACAGTAGGGAGTATCGTATATTGGTATCATGCATAAGTTATTAGTGTATGATACAACCTTCATAGTAAATGGTCCTTCTCGTCCGTCTCGCGTTGCCTCCTCCGCGGGCGGCCCGGGAGGGCTCAGCCGCCGCCGCCTAGTAACCCTCTAGCGCCCTTCTCCCCCTCCGCCGCCGCCGGGCAAAGCCCATGTTTGTGACGGCGGCGGCGGAGGGTCTCTCATCGCTCTCCCGGATCCCCGGTGGCGCGGGCGTCCTGATCCATGTGGTGCGGCTCTCCCGACGGTGTGGCGGATCCCGGAGGCAGCGGGCTCGCGGCGGAGCACGGGTGCCAAGATCCATGGGTGTGGGACTCCCGGTAGCGTGCGGGCTCCCATCGGCGGCGGGATCGGTCGACGGCGGGCTGGGGCGATGGCGTCGGCCACGCGGTGCCGGATCTCGTCGCTCGTGGCGGATCTCGCCAGTCTGGCCATCGTGGAGGAACCCAGACCTGGGGCGGCGGCCCCGTTAGGCATGGCGACGGCGCCCTCGGTTGGAGACGTTCGCGGGGGTGGATGAACGGCATCTTGACTGCGTGAGCGGTGAGTTGCCGGTGGATCTCCTCCACGCTGCAGGATCTCTCCCGCTGCACTTGGTGGCTTATGTTCACGGTCGTCGGCCCCGGTGCGTTTGCGGGGGCTGGTAGAGGTGACATCGGACCGGAGGAAATTCTGGATGACTGGTTCATCCCGACGGTGGCGACGACCAGGGTTGCCTTTCTCCTACTTGAAGGTGCTGTCGATCTCCCGGCCCTCCACCCCGACCCCATGCCCGGGTGAAAACCTAAAATCTCCTTCGATTGGGCGGCGGCAGCAATGCGTGTGTCGTACCCTTCTTGGAGGCGCCGCCTGGAGCGTTTGGGTGCTCTGTTAGAGGAACTGCAGGCGGAGGGTATGGGACCAGTGGCAGCAAGTGGTATTCGCGACAGAGGCGCGGCATGGCATCTGGCACGTCGACAACGGCGGGTCTCAGCGGCATGGAGCAGCGGGGTCTCGCCGGTGGGCGTGTGATGATGTGTGAGCGCAGGATGGTGCGGTTGTCTGGCGTTGTGGTGGCGTCAACGACAGCTAGACCGGGCAAGGTAGATGCATCAGTACATCACTGAAGATGGATTGGTGGTAGATGGCTGTGGCGGCCTCATACCCAGCAGGCGTCCTGGTTGAGTAGTGCGTTGGACTGGTGGGTGCCCTATACCCGGCAGGCGTCCTGGTTGGGACCTCAAGCCTTAGATGTTAGGTTTGGCTGCGAGGTCTGTTTGGTATTAGGCCCAGACTATTAGCATCCCTTCATCAACTGGATAGGAGTAGCAACAGATGTTGCCTATACGGTGGCTATAGTCTTACTGTTGTATGACATTGTAAGCTCTTGTTTGAATAATTCATAAAGTGACTGCATGCATCGTCCAGATACAGAGGTCGGGGGTCCTCCTCCTTTTGTAAAAAAAACCTTCACAGTGAATAATATCATATGATAACCTTATTTATGACCATGCATAACAGAAAGTAGAATAACACTTATTATGTCACGGTATGTACCTATGTTACAAAAACTCAATTCGGTGTCCAGGCTCATCTCCACCCGCTCAGAAAAAAACAAAATAAATACTAAAACAATTCTTAAAATTCCAAAAAAAATGTGTGATAGAAAATTTTATGCGTGAGATTCGCTCCAAGTTTCAATTTATTTGAACATCTGAGCAGCTCTCAGTAAAAAAAAACAAATCAGGGCCACAGCAGTTGGTGAACAATAAACTTTTTATAAACCCTGAATTTGTCTTTCTTCTGAGAGCTGCTCAGATGTCCAAATGAGTTGAAACTTGGTGCGCACCTCACGCATAAACTTATCTACCACACAAAAAAATTGGCCACTGTGACTCTTTGTATCTATAACCTTCCTCCTTGGTTGTGCATGTTAGTGCTCATCCAACGCCCCAAGCAACCCGGCAACGACATTGATGTGTACCTAAGGCCATTAGTTGAATAACTTTTAGAGCTATGGAGTATAGAAGGTGTACGTGTGTGGGATGAGCACAAACAGGAGGAATTTGACCTGCGAGCGTTGCTGTTTGTAACCATCAACGATTGGCCTGCTCTCAGTAACCTTGGCTTCCCATGGTGTGGACAACTAAACACCTGGGTATGGGCACTCCTCTTGGCTTGTGCTAAGCTTGGGGGAGGTGCCCCGGTATCGTATCACCATCACATCTTTTCTTTTATTGTTTTTCTTAGTTTGATGCTTTTGGTAATATCTTGCTCTAGTAAAATAAAGTTTTAGTATGATCTAGCTTTTAGTTTTGCTTTGTGTTTCCCCCTATGTAATCGAGTTTGAGAGTTATATAATAAAGAGTAATTTTAGTTAAGGGCTTTGCTTTCTTGCTATGATCTTCACAAAAAGAAAAAATATAGAATAGCAGCAAGAAAGATTATATGATGATCTTATGGGAAGTGATGACTTCACATACACGGAGTATGCTGATTGAAACTTTTTGTGAGTTCACAAACATAGCCATTGGTCATCGCTGCAATTAATAGGAAGTAATAAAGAAAGAGAGGTTCACATACACGACAAGGGAAAACCTTATACACAGAATCTTACCAGCAGCGCTGGACAAAACAGGGCGCTACTGCTACTTAGTAGTAGCGTTTTTAAGTAGACCGCGCTACTGCTACTACTTTAGCCGTACAGCGTTCTGAGAAACCGTGCTGCTGCTATATTTGTACTTGGTGGAGATGGCTAGCCCCACTTAGCAGTAGCGCGTACCACTGACCGACGCTATTACTACGCCACGTAGCAGCAGCGCGTTTCTCTGAAACGCGCTACTACTTACTTACCTTATCCTGAATCGGTTCACCCTCTCACACTCACTCCCTGTCACTCGCTCTCGCACGCGCCTAACCCGTACATCATCCGCAGCCGCCGTGCTGCTCCTCGCCGAGGTACTCCCTCCTCCCTCCTCCCCTCCCTCCTCCCCCCTCCTCAGGCCGCCCTCCTCCCACCACCCCTCTCCCTCCTCCTTCTCCGGCCGGCCCCTCCCTCCTCCTCCTCCGGCTGCCCTCGTCCGACCACCCCTCTCCCT
>NC_041391.1:2198786-2265426 GCF_002162155.2 Triticum dicoccoides | reverse complement strand
TTTTTTCTGTTTTTCACTGTAGTTTTTTACTATTGTATAATGTAGTTTTTTTACTGTTTTTGGTAAGTGTTTAAATTAGTAAGTAAATTAATAAACTAGTTTAGTTTTAGTAAGAACTAGTTGAATTAATAGAACTAATGTATTTTTAGTAAGAAAATTAATATAACTAGTTCAACTACTTTATTTCTATTTATAGTAAGTTTATATTTCGTAAGAACTAGTTGAATTAATAGAACTAGTTGAACATGTCACATTTATTGTTATTTTTTTAGTTTATGCAATTATTCCCGTATTAGTGATAACTTATAGGGTTTTTGTTTTTGCAGAAATCAAGGAGCCCCTCCATCATCCCCGTCACCGACCCCCTCCGACCTCGAGGTGAGACCATCCAAATCTCCATGTCAATCTGAGTCCTATATGATATGATGTAGAGAAAAACATGTATATCTTGTGTTGCTCAAATATGATATGTGGTTGCCCAAGTGGCCGCTCATGTTCAGGTTACACCATCGAGTGGCCTATGTTTTGTCGGAGTGTTGATTAATTTCTGTTCCGGCAAATTCCAGGCGCTCGATATGTCCTGTTTTATCAAAGGTCATGCCGGAATTTTTGATGAATTTTGGCATGACTTGTGCTAGAATATGTAGGAAATATCGAGTGGCGTGGATTTTCTAGAAAGATAATTAAATGATATTTCGGGTTGACTTTAAGTCTGTCGAGGCCGAAGAATCCCGACTATTGTCGTGGGGGTCGTTTCTCCTTCTTCTCCGGGTGCTAGACCTTTGTTATGCACTAGGGGAAGGAGGATTAACGACCATCACCGACGGTCGCAAATGTTAGATAGGAATCAATGAGGAATAATGAACAAGCTGAGAGTTTTAATTGTACAAGTTTAATCTTTGAATTATGAACATAGGAAATGTCGTCGGATGAAGAAGGTCCCAGGAAGTGCTCTTGGTGCGGCGACAACCGGAGTTTCTACGACAGGCATCCCCTGGATGAAGGTTGGCGCTTCAACACTAAGCTCGAGGAGGCCTTTGATTGTGATGCGGTAAGCTACGATGAAAAGTGTTTTTTTCCGTAATTAAGCTTGACTTCTACTACTTCAACATGTAATTTTCGTCTTTCACAATTCAACTGGCTTATCCCATGCCATGCAAGACGCTAAGTCTTGGAGAGGATGGGTTTTGAAGATCATGAGAGGAATGAAACAAAGAAAATTAACCTAAGGACCCATCTTGGTATGGATTTTGAGGTAAATCTATACAATTCTGAGAGCGTATCCCATTTTGGTTGCCCGGGATGGGAAACACTTTGCAAGATGTATTATTTTCAAGATGATATGTTTGTCATCATGGATCTAGGTGATCCTGACACCGACCAAGACAATTTGGACATTTGGGTCCTTGTTGATAAGCTTCCAATTCTACCGCTATATGAGTTCCTCAAACATAGTTATTAAGTAATTTATATTGTTTAATTAAAAATAGTTGACAGCTTATTTCCATTGATAGCTTACTTTCATTCTTCAAAGAATGTGCAGAAGATAGTAGACAGAACCAACTACACCGATGGCTCTGATTTATCTTATGAGGAGAAAAGTGATTTGGTCGCATATTGTACTGATCTTGAGAATTACAATGCCTTTTATCGAACTCATCCAAATTATGGTCAATACGTGCCACTAGTGCACCTGTTGAACCACGCTAACTTCCATGGACATATCCTAGTAAGATTTTTTACTATTACGACATTCGTGCATCTTTTGCATACTTATAAAACTGAACTACATTGCTAACTACGAAGTTATTACTATGTTTTTAACAGAAAATCCCGACGGATTGTGTGCCTCATTTGATGTATCAGAATGGTCGCCTTGATGTTTTGAACATACATCCAGGTCATCCTACGAATCTCACCTGTCCATACCGGATTCATAAAACCGGTGCACACATGATAATGAAAGAATAGAAAAAATGTATGGACAGTCGTAAGGAGGTTCTTGGAAGCAACATTGTGCGAAAGGCAAGAATTGGAGACAGGACAATCTCCATTCTCCATAATGGAGAGTTAGGGGCTATCTTGTTTTATGCTATTTTACCTAAGATAATATAGTAGGTCCTAAGAGAATGTAGTAGGTCCTATGAGGTACAATATGTTTATGAGAGTTGATGATGATGAGTAGTTGTGATTATGTCTAGTGACCAACTTGTATGTGATGTCTCATTGATTAAAACGATGATCATGAGGAGGTATTATATGACAATGATGTATTATGATGATAAGTTGTTAACAATATGATGATGATGATGATATATTATATCATCGGGTGAAAGAACCGCGGATTAGTTTCAAGTGGATGTCGATCCAATTGAAACTTGTCCACAGTTCTTTCTCCCAGTGATATAATAACTCATTATGACGTAAAAGCATTCTCTAAATTGCCGCGGTATGAAAATTTGTATAAAGGTGTATGAATACAACATGAAATAAAAAAGAAATATGAAATAATAGTAGTAGCACGTGCTAGGAGAAGTGCTACTACTAATTACCAGTAGCGTGTGTAGTACAAAGCGCTGCTACTAAGTCGATATAGCAGTAGCGTGGTCCAACCCAAGCTACTGCTAACCTTTAGTTGTAGCACCTCACTAGTAGCGCTGCACCCCGCGCTACTGGTAGGTTTCAAACACGCGCTACTGCTAGGGTCATATCAGCCAAAACTTCCGCACGAAGTAGAGATACTACTTGTGCATCCAAACACCCTCAACCCAGTTTTGCCATGACAACCCACCATACCTACCTATGGATAGAGTAAGATGCTTGATACGTCTCCAACGTATCTATAATTTATGAAGTATTCATGCTATTATATTATCCATCGTAGATGTTTTATATGCATTTATATGCTATTTTATATAATGTTTGGGACTAACCTATTAACCTAGAGCCCAGTGCCAGTTTCTGTTTTCTCCTTGTTTTTGAGTTTTACAAAAAAGGAATACCAAATGGAGTCCAATTGATGTGCCAATTTTTGATGATTTTTTATGGACGAAAACAAGACCACGGAGCATTGGAGTTGGGCCAGAAGAATCCCGGGCTGCCCACAAAGGTGGGGGGCGCGCCCACCCCCCTTTGGTGTGCCCCCCCTGCCTCGTGGACAGCCCGGAGGCCCCCCTGACGTGAAACCTACGCCAAAAATTAATATAAATACTAGAACCTTCGAAGAACAGAATAGATCGGGAGTTCCGCCACCGAAAGCCTTTGTAGCCACCAAAAACCAATCTGGAGCCTGTTCCGGCACCCTGCCGGAGGGGGGAACCCTCACTGGTGGCCATCTTCATCATCCCGGCGTTCTCCATGACGAGGAGCGAGTAGTTCACCCTCGGGGCTGAGGGTATGTACCAGTAGCTATGTGTTTGATCTTTCGGTCTCATGTTCTTGAGGTGGTATGATCTTGATGTATCGCGAGCTTTGCTATTATAGTTGGATCTTATGATGTTTCTCCTCCTCTACTCTCTGGTAATGGATTGAGTTTTCCATTTGAAGTTATCTTATCAGATTGAGTCTTTAAGGATTTGAGAACACTTGATGTATGTCGTGCCGTGCTTATCTGTGGTGACAATGGGATATTCACGTGATCTACTTGATGTATGTTTTGGTGATCAACTTGCGGGTTCAATGAACTTATGCATAGTGGTTGGCACATGTTTTTGTCTTGACTCTCTGGTAGAAATTTTGGGGCACTCTTTGGAGTACTTTTGTGTTGGTTGAATAGATGAATCCGAGCTTGTGTGCTGCATATCGTATAATCATACCCACGGATACTTGAGGTGACAATGGAGTATCTAGGTGACATTAGGGTTTTGGTTGATTTGTGTCTTAAGGTGTTATTCTAGTACGAACTCTATGATAGATTGAACGGAAAGAATAGCTTCGTGTTATCTTACTACGGACTCTTGAATAGATCGAGCAGAAAGGATAGCTTTGTAGTGGTTTCGTACCCTACCATAATCTCTTTGTTTGCTCTCCGCTATTAGTGACTTTGTAGTGACTCTTTGTTGCATGTTGAGGGATAGTTATATGATCCAATTATGTTATTATTGTTGAGAGAACTTGCACTAGTGAAAGTATGAGCCATAGGCCTTGTTTCCTAGCATTGTAATACCATTTACGCTGACTTTTATTACTTTTTACCTTGCTGTTTTTATATTTTCAGATTACAAAAACCTATATCTACCATCCATATTGCACTTGTATCACCATCTCTTCGTCGAACTAGTGCACCTATACAATTTACAATTGTATTGGGTGTGTTGGGGACACAAGAGACTCTTTGTTATTTGGTTGCAGGGTTGTTTGAGAGAGACCATCTTCAACCTACGCCTCCCACAGATTGATAAACCTTAGGTCATCCACTTGAGGCAAATTTGATACTGTCTTACAAACCTCTGCACTTGGAGGCCCAACAACGTCTACAAGAAGAAGGTTGCGTAGTAGACATCAAGGTCTATTCTGGCACCGTTGCCGGGGAGGTGAGTGCTTGAAGGTATATCTTTAGATCTTGCAATCGAATCTTTTTTTTTCTTTTTTATCACTAGTTTAATTTATAAAGGAAAATTACACAAAAAATGGAATTGAGTTTGTCTCATACGCTTCATCTTTTTAATATCTTTCGTGAGAATGATGGAAAGGAAAATTGTGCTTAAGTGCTAGGAGAAGAAATCTATAAAATGTTTGGCACTAAATCTTTGAATGATGAGCATGATTCCAAATTTGTTAGTATGAACTCTTTGAATATCCATAGTACTAATGATGATTGCACTAGTTATGATGAAAATGTCTATTATAAGCATAGCAATTTTTGTGCAGTGTATAGACTTTGCAAGCACACACCAAATAGAGAAGATAGATTTTGCAAGAGCCATAAGTATTTAGAAACTAAATTGTTGCAAGAAAGGCTAGATGTGAGTGCTGAAAATTTAAAATTTCTTTGTTGTACTTGTGAACTTTGCAATGAACATGGTCATTTACATCTCCGATGCAAATTGTTTCATGATCGAATCGTGTCCAAAAATTGTGATCATTTGATTACCCTTGCACATCATAATGAACTTAGTTTTCTTTTGGGTTATGAAGAAATGAAACTTTCACCTAAGAATCTTCCAGAATTTGCCCTTAAGAAATTTCTTGATATTGATCTAGAGGAAATTTATATGTATTGTGCGGTGAATTGCATTGAAAATCCTTATATTGCCAATTACATAAAGAAAAGAAAGCAAATAGAAGATGAAGAGAGTACTAATGAAAGGGAAGAGACTTCCCAATATCCTCCTATTATTTCTTATGATGAATCAGGTAACGAGAAGGAGCCCTCTATTCACCCAATCTCATTAATAAGGAGCTCAAAAAAGAGGGTTAAACCCACACATGATGTGAAGAAGAAAAAGAAAAGACGGAGAAGCAAAGGTAGAAAGGTATCCCTCTCAAATGATGTAGCTCCTACTACTCATTGTGATGATGATAATTGCTATACTATTTGTGCTATCCATACTATTAATGATGAGAGTGATTATGCTTATGATATGAAAAGGCCCAAGCTTGGGGATGCTACGTTTAATGAAGATGATATTTTTAGCCTCCCAAGTTTTGATGTGCAAATTTATTATGAGGATAGCGTGCCTCCTACTTATGTTGATTATATTGATGAAAGTGGGTTTGGAAGAGTGTCAACTTTAGGAAGTAATGATCCCACTATTTTGGAGGATGTTGAATATTATTGTGATGAATATGAAAGTGGATTTGGAGAGGTCATGACTTTATTTAGTGATGATTCCACTATCTTGGAAGAGGTGTCAATCGATTATGATGAGAAGAAAGTTGCTACTTATGATGATTATTGTCATGAAACTTATGCTATAAAAAGTAGTGATGATTATATTTATAGAACTTGTCATGATTATGATTCCCCTTTTTCTGAACATTACTCTTTTAATGTGGAAACAATTTATAGTATTCAAGTCTCTTATGATACTCCCACTATCCCGAATGAGAAGAATTTTGCTTATGTGGAGAGTAGTCAATTTTCTATGCAGGTGGATCATGGAAATAATGCTTTAGGTGCTGGTTATATTGTTGAATTCATTCATGATGGTACAGAAAATTATTATGAGGGAGGAACATATGCTTGTAGAAATTGTAATAATATCAAGTTTCCTCTCTATGTGCTTAAAGTTTTTAAGTTATGCTTGTTTTGCCTTCCTATGCTAGTTGATTGTTGTTCTCATACGTTGTTTACTCACAAAACCCCTATGCATAGGAAGTGGGTTAGACTTAAATGTGCTAGTCATATTCTTCATGATGCTCTCTTTATGTTTCAATTCTTATCCTCTATGTGAGCATCATTGAAATCATCATGCCTAGCTAGGCGCGTTAAACGTTTGCGCTTGTTGGGAGGCAACCCAACTTTATTTTTGTTCTTTGCCGTTTGATTCTGTCTAGTAATAAATAATACATCTAGCCTATTTCTAGATGTGGCTTTATGTTTTAGTTAGTGTTTGTGCCAAGTAGAACCTTTGGGAAGACTTGGGTGAAGTCTTTGCGATCATGCTGTAAAAAAACAGAAACTTTTGCGCTCACGAGATTAGCTCCCATTTTTTACTGGAGAGTGATTTTAGGTTGATTCTTTTTGCACATGACTAATAGACAAATTGCTCAGGTCCACCAATTTATTTTGGAATTTTTGGAGTTACAGAAGTATTCGAATGATACAGATTACTACAGACTGTTCTGTTTTTGACTGATTCTGTTTTCTATGTGTTGTTTGCTTCTTTTTATGAATCTATGAGTATTATCGGAGGATATGAACCATAGAGAAGTTGGAATACAGTAGATATTACACCAATATGAATTTAGAATGAGTTCACAGCAGTACCTAAGTGGTGGTTTTATTTTCTTATACTAACGGAGCTTACAAGTTTTCTGTTAAATTTTGTGTTGTGAAGTTTTCATGTTTTGGGTAGAGATTCCATGGACTTTGGAATAAGGAGTGGCAAGAGCCTAAGCTTGGGGATGCCCAAGGCACCCTGTCGGTGTCAAAACCGGCGGATCTCGGGTAGGGGGTCCCGAACTGTGCGTCTAAGGCGGATGGTAACTGGAGACAGGCGACACGATGTTTACCCAGGTTCGGGCCCTCTCGATGGAGGTAAAACCCTACTCCTGCTTGATGAATATTGATGATATGGGTAGTACAAGAGTAGATTACCACCAGATCAAGGAGGCTAAACCCTCGAAGCTAGCCTATGGTATGATTGTTGTATATATAAGATTGTCTATCGACTAGCCTGGCCTCTGTTTATATAGTGCACCAGAGGCCTAGGATAACAAGAGTCGTAGCCGAATACGCCGGTGGGGGAGGAGTCCATGTCTTGATCGCCAAGTCTTGTGGAATCTTCCTTGTATGCGGCAACTGTCCGGACTGGCCCATGAGTATACGGCCATGGGGATCCTCGGCCCAATCCTACTTATCGGGAGACGACGTGGTGAGTACCCCCTAGTCCAGGACACCGTCACTAGCCCCCTGAACCGGTCTTCAAGTTAGGGATGCTCCTCGATTCTTCCGAACTGTTCTTCATCTGCGGTTGCCGGTCTTGAAAACTGGTTCAACAAATCTTCTCATCTTTGATCTTGAGGATCGCCGAAATGCATTCGACGAGTTTACACGTCGGGTATCCGAGGAGCCCCTTTAAGTTTCCGGGCTTTATCAATGCCTTGTTATTTTTATGCCACACCTTGGGTTTGAAGTTGTTCCCGGGCGGCAGCGTCCTCTTGCGTCCGAGCTCCAACGCCGGACTGCATTTGAGGTATCTTTTGCAGCCGAGCACCAATGCCGGACTGCTTCCCAGCTCTAACGCCAAAATGTATCCGAGCTCCAATGCCAGACTGTATCCGAGGTGTCATAAATCACCTTGGTTCAAAGAAGTTTGAAGGAGTTTACCCGAGCTTAATGCCGGAAATGCCCTCTATGGAGCCAGCCACTAGCGCCCGAGCTTTATGCCGGACTGCTTCCGAGGTGGTGCACCACCCCGGATGTGGGCCGATTTTTGTCAATATTTTTGATTGGTGCAATTTATTCTCTGCCGAGATACATAGCCAGTAGCCCTCGAGGTGGGTATCGGTCTAAAACCCGAGATGCACATGAAGGATGACATAAGACCGTTGATCCCCGTAGCCGCTGAGACTCAGGTTGATTTGCAAAATCGGTCTGAGGATCAAGTCCTAGCTCGGCAGAGTACTTCGGGACACAAAAAGCGGCGTGCTCAGTCCTCAAGAGTCAGGTTGGGTGCGGCCGACCAACCTGAGGATCAAAATCTCCTCGGAGACTGTATTGCACTTAAAATTTTCTGCATAGAACAGGCAATGCAGTAGCCCCCGAGACACTGGTCGGGTGGCAACACCAGATCAGGGGATCGATGTGCCCCTTTAATATTTGTAAATAATAAGCCCGAAGCCCAGTAGCCCCCAAGCCTTAATGCGGGCACGGGTGGCCGAATTAAGGATCGATATCCATAGTAAAATCACAAATTATGTGTAATGACTCAATGTATCCGAGTACTTTATGTCATTAATGCTCGGATCCGCATTGTACAAAACTTTGTTGACTGACCATCGGCTTCAACCTCCTCGGCCAGTAGCCGAGGAGTGTTTGTCCTACTTTATAAAGCCTTTATGAGGGCAAAGATTTACGACAAACAAGGCAATCTGGCCATACGGTTTTATAAACAAAGGTACGCAGAGAGATATGTTATATTACTGTTTAACAGGAGAAATGTCTTCCAAAGAAAATAGTCCCGCTATCGGTTCCTTTCTCTGGGTTGTCATGCTAAGCATGATCATGAAACCTCAGTTCCAATGTAAGAGCAAAATATCGAGGATTTAGTTTGGAGGCCAGTTAATTGCCCCCGGTAGTGTTCGGCGACAGTCAAGGTCAAGCCGGAAACACTTCGGCCAATGTTATGAATGGCCCATCATTTAATATAGTCATCGAATCGCTGACCAGTTTACACCTATTGTGACAGTCAGTTTTCGGCTTTCTCCACTGAGGTGCTTGACCATGCGAGCTGGAAGCACAATCGCAGTGGTTCTCCCTTTGCACACCCAGCCGAACAAAGCGGAACATAGGAGGCAAGCGCAGGAGCCGGGCAACCCAACTATTGACCGAAGACACAATTCGAAACCGATGCATATATAGTAATATCCAAGAATGTTTTTGCCGAATCTCTAAAGGTGTCCGGCGTTGCACTGCGAGACTTGTGCTGAAAACACACAAATAGTTTAAAAGTGCCAAAAGCTTAGAAAACCAAAAAATGTCAGTCAAAACATGACGTCCAAACAAGATCAAGTGTTCGGTGCCAATCCGAAAATTAAACTTTAGAGAAAAAAAAGAAGGGGTGCTGCTGCCGTGCTTTAACATGACACATCCTATCTCAAGATTTCAAGCGGGTCAGCCTACGGAGTACTTCTCATTAGGCCAATTTAGAGAACTAAACTCTAGCGGTTTTGAGAGAGAAATTAGGCTCCCCGGCTAGTGACCGCACACTCGTGTTGAAAAAAGGAGTGATAAATAATAATAAAAACTTTGCAACGACTAAGAAGAAAAACACTTATTATAAAATGGCTCAAATAAACATAAGAGCCCCCAAGTGACTTGGGTAAAAGAATGATTGTATGTACCGAAGTACTTGTATCATATCTATGTTCAACCGAACTTTAAACGCGTCTTAACCGACCGTCGGCTTCTCCCTCTTCGGTCAAGGACCGAAAAGTGTTATGTAGTCCATCTGTCGAGAATATCGACGGTGTTTCCAATAACCAGGCAATCAGGCCATAAGGTTGTAACAGACAAAGCGCGCTCAGGGAACTTATGCTATATTACTAATAAAGTGTAAGAAGCATCTTCGAAGAAAATAGTACCCCCACCGATACCTTTCTTCGGCGCTCATTGTTAATATGAGACTTGTGCAATAGATTTTTTGTACTCATGAGTTCCCTTGTGTGCCGACCATGATTGAAAACAATAAGAGCGCTCGGGTGACCCGATCGTGACAATCGCAGAGGTGCTCCCTTTACTCCCTAGCCGAACAATCGGGAACGTAGGGGTAAGCACAGGAGCCAGGCAACCCAGCTTGCAAATCGCTTAAGTCAATATGGTGCATATTGTGGCGTAATACACGAACAAGGAACGAAGCCGTACAAGTATAATCATTTGCAAGAGGAAAAAGCTTCATGAAGGAAGCCCCCAAGTAAACAGGGTATTTGAATTTGCACGTCACAAACAAAGTTTGGACAAGGAAATTTTTACAAGCAACTTTTCCAAAAAAGTATAATGCTTGGTCGAGCCGAACACAAGTTAAAAATTTAAAACTTCGAGCATGAAGGCAACTTAGCTGGTTAAAGTGTTCGGTATTGATGACGCGGTCCGAGCTTGATGCGGGACAAGGTTCCATCCCCCAAGCCGGTCCCGAGGTGGCGGAGCGAAGAGCTCGGCACTCCGAAGTGGTGACATAGCACGGTCAATGCAGGACGACAGAGTGATGCCGAAGTCCCCTGCATGGGGTAATGAAGTGTTGACGAAGCCCCCCGTCCAGCCGAGGTGACGCCAAAGGATATAGTCCGGCTGGATCATTTTCCTGTGCACAAAAAATAGTGCAAACCGGAGATAATAGTAATAAAAAAAACACCAATGTCGGTGTCAAAATCGGTAGATCTCGGGTAGGGGGTCCCGAACTGTGCGTGTAAGGCGGATGGTAACAGGAGACAGGGGACACGATGTTTACCCAGGTTCGAGTCCTCTCAATGGAGGTAAAACCCTACTCCTGCTTGATTAATATTGATGATATGGGTAGTACAAGAGTAGATCTACCACGAGAACAAGGAGGCTAAACCCTCAAAGCTAGCCTATGGTATGATTGTTGTATATATAAGATTGTCTATCGACTAGCCTGGCCTCGGTTTATATAGTGCACCAGAGGCCTAGGATAACAAGAGTCGTAGCCGAATACGCCGGTGGGGGAGGAGTCCTTGTCTTGATCGCCAAGTCTTGTGGAATCTTCCTTGTATGCGGCAACTGTCTGGACTGGCCCATGAGTATACGGCCATGGGGATCCTCGGCCCAATCCAACTGATCGGGAGACGACATGGTGAGTACCCCCTAGTCCAGGACACCGTCACACCCCAAGGTAATATTCAAGGGCAACCAAGAGCCTAAGCTTGGGGATGCCCCGGAAGGCATCCCCTCTTTCGTCTTCGTTCATCGGTAACTTTACTTGGAGCTATATTTTTATTCGCCACATGATATGTGTTTTTCTTGGTGCGTCATTTTATTTTGTTAGTATTTGCTTGCTGTTATTTAGAATAATGTTTTGCATCTTTATTTTCAATAAAAATGTCAAGGATAGCCTTTACCATGCTTATTTTGCAAGTATACATGTTGCTGTTTGGAAACAGAAAGTTTACCGCTGTTGAAAAAATTCCGTAGAAATTTCAGAGTGTGATAAAATATTGAGACCTTTTGCATAATAATCTATGATAAATTTACTACAGTAGGAATTTTCTTTCATTATTTTTGGAGCTAGGGAAGTATGGATCTTGTTGCATTGTTTGCATTGTTTGCATATGTTTGCTTGTTTAATATTTCTATTTGAGGATAGGACTATTAAATATGCAGAGTCATGTACACTACAAAAAAAGACACATCCGTGACATTTTGGGCCGAACGAAAAAAATTTCTGTCATACATATGACACTTCTATGACGATAATTGTGACAAAACCCGGTATCATCATAGATGTGGTGGGCTCCTACTTCTATGACAAAACATCATGATAAAAAAGGGCTTTTCATCCTAGGCGGGCCGGAGACGCAGCTGCATGTCATTCTTTGGGCCGTCCATGACGAAAAAAACCGTGGTAGAAGCGAGGGCGAGGAAAATTTCGGGGAGTGCACGGTTACGGTGGGAGGTCGCGGGCTGAGCGATGCGCGTTTCTCTCGTACACGTACGCGCGTGGGTGCGAGGCGTTGGATCTAACTGAACCCGAGCGAGGCATTGGGCTCTAACTGAACCCGAGCGATTGCACTACAGGCTACGCGTTACTGAACCCGAGCGATCGATCGATGGCTGTTAACTGAACCTGATCGAGCGATTCCTTCGCTACTGCTGCTAACTGAAGCCGATCGATGCTGCCTCTGGGATGAATAGTGAGCGTTGCGGGGGGGGGGTTGGATGAACAGGACCCCATGGTGTGGTGGAGGGCTGGATGAACAGTAGACGGTGGAGGGGTTCCCGTGGAGGGGAGGTTGAACAGGACCCTGTGGTGTGGAGGGCTGGATGAACAGTAGACGGTGGAGGGGTGCCCATGGACGTGTGGTTGAACAGTAGCCGGTGGAGTAGCGCGCGGTGGAGGCTGGACGAACAGGAGCCCGTGGAGGCTGGAGGAGGTCGACGGTAGCCCGTGGAGGCTGGAGGAGGTCGATGGTGGAGATGAACAGTATCCCGTGGAGTCCCGTTTTGCGGTACGCCACACACCTCCCGATGAACAGGACCCCCGTTTCGACCGTAGGAGGTCCGTTTCGTCCGTTTTGTGGTACGCCACACCCCTCCCAATCAACAGGACCCCATTTCAACCGTAGGAGGTCCGTTTTGTCCGTTTTGCGGTACGCCACACCCCTCCCGATCAACAGGACCCCCGTTTCGACCATAGGTGGTCCGTTTCGTCCGTTTTGCGGTACGCCACACCCCTCCCGATCAACAGGACCCCCGTTTCGACCGTAGGAGGTCCGTTTACTCCGTTTTGCGGTACGCCACACGCCTCCCAATCAACACGACCCCCGTTTCGACCGTAGGAGGTCCATTTTCTCTGTTTTGCGGTACGCCACACCCCTCCCGATCAATAGGACCCCGTTCCGAAAGTAGGAGGTCCGTTTCCTCCGTTGTGTGGTATGCCAGGCCTCGTTTCCATCGCCTGTTCCGTCCGAGCCCTCCCGGTGAACACGACCATGCATTCCGTTCCAACCCAGCCGGTTGGCTCCCGCGCATTCCGTTGCCTCCCGATGAACACGACGCATTCCGTTGCCCCCCATAAACACGACGCACTGCGTTGCCTCCCCATGAACACGACGACGACGCTGTTTCTCCGTTCCGACCCAACCATGTGCAGGAGCCCTGGCCGGTATGTATGCGCGAGTAGGCGTTCGAGAACCCACCCGTATGTACACATACGTGGCCGTATTTTCTTTCTTGCACCCTGGCCACTGTACGTACGTGTACATGCTACGTGTGGGCCTCTACTACGACACGTACACGCCTCTACATCCACCAGTATATATGTACGTACACGTTCACGACGTGAATGACAACGCAACGTACGCTTCGACCAGGTGGGTCCCGACTGTCAGGAACTTCCTTGCCTGCGAAGATGTAGCTGGTGGGTCCCGGCAGTCAGGGGGAGAATCGTTTTTTTTTGCCCGGACGCACTTCCTTGCGCGAGAAGATGTAGCTGGTGGGTCCCAGCAGTCAGGGGCAAACGTTTTTTCGCGAAATACGGTGGCCCGTCCGTTGGGTCCCCGCTGTCAGGTGGAGGAATAATTATTTTGCACGAAAAAAGGAGGCACTTCCTTGCGGCGGCCGTGGACCCAGCTGTCAGCCTCTCCACGTACAGTCCACGTCCGATGGAAGCCGTTCCTTGACCACGTTGACCACGCCGCACCGAGAGCACCAAGGCGGCGGACGACAGCGAGGCCTAGGAAGGGGACGACGCGGAGCCGGGGAAGACGCGGTAGTGGATGCCCACGCGTAGAGGAGTATGAGGGTTCACTGGTTCACTTTGGTGTGAGGCTGCCGTCGCCACAGAATAACTGGGGGTGTGGGTGAGTAGAGGGATGGCCTGGCCAACGGAGGGAGTAGTAGGGGGCGGTGAGGCCTCCGCCGCATCGCAGCCGACCACGAGAGGCAGGAGCACGAGGCACGACCAGCGCTGGTTCGGGCGGCTGGAGGAAGAAGACCAGAGGTTGAAGAAGCACTACGGCCGTTGGATGGACATCGTATGGTCACTGGAGCTAGAATCGTGCATATTGACTAAGTTGACAAAGCCCTCCGTCCCCGTCAACTTAGTAGGCCCACAAGTCAGCCTGCCACTATACTGGGTCCCAGCTAATAGGGGGAGTATTCATTTTTTTGTGCGTATAAGGAGGCACTTCGTTGCATGCGAAGATATAGCTCGTGGGTCCGAGCTGTCAGCGTCGGTAACATTTTTTTTTCATGAAATACAGAGGCCCTTTCGGTGGGTCCCTGATGTCAGGTGGAGGAATCATTATTTTGCACGTAATAAGGAGGCATTTCCCTGCGTGCGGCCGTGGACCCAGCTGTCGGCCTCTCCAAGCACAGTCAACTTCAGATGCATGTCGGTCATTGACCACGTTGACCAGGCCGTGCCGAGAGCACCAGGGCGATGGACGACGACGAGGCCTAGGAAGGGAACGACACAGAGGCAGGGAAGACTCGGCAGTTGTTTCCCACGCGGAGGGGAGTACGACTGTACGAGGGTTTACTGGTTCGTCTGCTGTCGCCGGAGAATAACAGCAGGTGTGGGTGAGTAGAGGGATGGCTAGGCCAGCGATGGGAGTACGGTGGGGCGGTGAGGCCTGCGCGGCAGCAGAGCCGGCCGCGGGGAGGAGGGAGCAGGCAGTCTTGCCGGTGCTTGTTTGAGCGGCTGGAGCAGGAAGAGCAGAGATTGAAGATGCACGACGGCTGTTGGATGGCCATCCAACAGTCACTGCTTGTGCATCAACCTTTTTTTTAGGAAAGCCTCAAATCTTTGGAAAACAACATACAACCCATCTGCCATTATTTCTAATATTAAGGTTTTTTTGGAGCCCATATTCTTTTTGTTAGCATTACAGCCCATATTGTGGCCACGGTTAAAAAATTATACGAAATTTTGCATATTTCGGTGCGGTCCGAACTATTTTTAATCCCAAAATTTCGACTCACATTCAAACTGATTTTAAAAATAAATGTATATCAATATAAAATCCAACAAATTCTCCACGCAGAAAATTAATGTAATTTAAAATCTCGAAATGAAAAAAAAAGATATTTGAAACTAATTGCCGGTTTGATGTGTTTTAAAAATGTACAACCCATTTCTCATTACTGATGGGCCATTTTCTCGGCCAGCCGAATGAAAGCTCTCCTTGTCTTGAAAGATTTGCAGCCCAACAGGCCTGATAAAGCGACTTACTTGGAAAATCACAAAAAAACCAGGCTATGGCCGTGGACCCAGCTGTCAGCCTCTCCATGCACAGTACTCTTCCGATGGAAGTCGTTCCTTGACCACGTTGACCACGCCGCGCGGAGAGCACCACGGCAATGGACGACAGCGAGGCCTAGGAAGGGGACGACGCGGAGCCGGGGAAGACGCGGCAGCGGAAGCCCGTGCGGAGAGGAGTATGAGGGTTCACTGGTTCGACTGCGGTGTGAGGCTGCCGTCGCCGTAGGGCCTGGCCAGCGGTGGGAATAGTAGGGGCCAGTGAGGCCTACGCGGCAGCACAGCCGATCACGGGAGGCAGGAGCATGCGGCACGACCGGCGCTGCTGTGGGCGACTGGAGCAAGAAGACCAGAGGTTGAAGAAGCACTACAGCCGTTGGATGGACATCGTACAGTCACTGGAGCTAGAATCGTTCATATTGACTAAGTGGACAAAGCCCTTTGTCCCCGTCAACTTAGTAGGCCCACAAGCCAGCCTCCCACCCAGGTGGGTCCCAGCTAGCCGGGGGAGTATTCATTTTTTTGTGCGTAATAAGGAGGCACTTCCGGTGGGTCCGAGCTGACAGCGGGGGGAACGTTTTTTCGTGAAATACGGTGGCCCGTCAGCTGGGTCCTAGCAGTCAGGGGGCAAACATTTTTTTTGCAAAATACGGTGGCCCATCCAGTGGGTCCCTGTTGTCAGTTGGAGGAATCATTATTTTCCGCGTAATAAGGAGGCACTTACTTGCTACGGTCGTGGACCCAACTGAGACTCTCGACGTACAGTATACTTCCGATGGAAGTCGTTCCTTGACCACATTGACCTCGCCGCGATCCGTTGCATGCATGCGTCCATGGGCGTGGTGCGTCCCCACTGTCAGCCTCTCACGTACAGTCATCTTCCGATGAATCTCGGTTGTTGACCACACCGTGCCGCGCGCACCCAGACTGGAACGACCCGGAGATGGTGAAGACGGGGCAAGGGAGTCGCAGATGGAGAGGAGTGGGAAACTTCACTAGTTCGGGAGCGCGGCAGCACAGCCGCGGTGCCGCCCACGGGAGACATGAGCAAGAACAGAGGTTGAAGAAGGGGCATGGCTGTTGGATTAACATCCAACGGACCAGCTGCTAGAATCATTTGTTGATTAAGTTTACAAAGCCGTGCGTACACGTCCGCTTAGTGGGCCCACAAGTCAGTCACCAAATCTGACGGGTCCCAGCAGTCAATGGGATGAATAATTTTTTTCGCAAAACAAGGAGGCACTTCCTTCCATGCGAAGATACAGCCGGTGGGTTCTAGCTGTCAGGTGGAGGAAACTTTTTTTTCAGCTTAATAAGGAGGAACTTTCCTTGCATGTGACCATGGACCTCGTGGGTCCCAGCCGTGAGGCTCTTCATGTACAGTCTTCTTCCGATGACTCTCGTTTGTTGACCACACCGCACCGAACGCAGCGAGACGGTGGACGACGGCGAGGCCCCGGACGGTAACGACTCGGAGATGGGAAAACGCGGCAGTGGAGTCGCAAATTGAGAGGAGGAGAAGGATTATAACTGATTCTGTTGCGGCGTGGGGCTGTAGTCTGTGGAGAATAACAGGAGGTGTCGAGGGGTGGAGGGATAGCCTGGCCGACGGTGGGGTAGCGCTTCGTAGCGATGCATGCTAAGCAGAGCCGCTAGCTACCGGAGGCCGGACCAGGCGGTCCCGGCGACGCTGGAGGAAGAAGACGAGAGATTGAAGGTGCATGCTGACCGTTGGATATAAATCCAATGTCTGTGGATGACACAATCATTTGTTGACCAAGTTGACAATGCCCTGCGTAGGCTTCGACCTATTGGCGCACATGTCAGCCTGCAAAAATGTGGCATATATTTAACCCATGTTTTCTAGAATGTACAGTCCATTTGCTGGGCTGGGTGAACAAATAATTTCGCGTCAATCAGGCACATTTATATTTTCTAAGAAATCCCAGCCCATTTGCACTTCCTTGAAATACACGTATTAGGTGAGCTTGTTATATATATAATGCTATGTTAGAAGGAGCAATTAATATCAAAGAATAAATGGAGAGGCACATTATATATATATATATATATAATTAAGAAATTAGCGAGTTATTGCTCAAAATAGAAATGAGCGCGTTATTATTAAATTGGTCCTTAAAATCTTCGCAAGCCTTTGTATGCAATCACCAGGATTTTCCTTGCCAACTTCCATTAAACATTTACTTTTATAAGTTAATAACACGTGGGATGTTTTTGTAATTTATATATAAGTCTCTATAAAATATACGATAATAGTAATAATATAAATATATATAATGTGGTTAGAAGGGAAACACAAATTGGACACAGCATTACTTTTATAAGAGACCTGCGTTTTATACCCCACAGTAGGCATACAAACAAGTTCACACACAAATACTACAGAAACGGTAAACATTCATATCAAACTCAGGTTCACAGGACATGTTCATATTCATAGCCAACATTCACTATCAACAACTCAAAAGATTCATATATACACAAGCTCATCATATTTATGCATCCAAATGATTGATAGATCACTTGACAATATTCATACATAATTCACAAAAAGATTCAGATATACACATGTTCAGTATGTTTATGCATCCAAATGATTGAGATCACAGCCAATATGATCCATGGACGAACTTTAATTACCTAGGGTACAGACTGGTAAATGGTGTTCAATCGGAGGTACTTCTTGCTAAAATTAGTTCTTGGACGAGTAAACTTTCGAGTACATAAGAGGCCGCACAGACAATCTGAACTTTGCTTGTAGGTGTATCCTCAAATAGTGGCCTCGTGCCGAGGGAGGTTTGAGCAACTTGGCCAATACTTTCATCCAACTAGTTTACTGGCTCATCTTGGTCATGTATCTCGCCAAAATTCTACATTGCAGACGAGAAAGGAGGCGGTTGAGAAAATGAACCACCCAAATTTTTTGTGCAGTTCGACTGAAATGGAGCATCCATGGCGTGCAGACTGATTAAGTGCCAGATGAATATACGCGTCAACCAACTTGTCTGGAATCTTTAGACTTCATGCCATATAGTTCGCTACCATATGTGCCGATAACCAAAAGGCACAAGTTGGGGCCAAAGACTGGACTGCATTTTTCTGGGCTATGCACCAAGCAATATTTTTGGCGTTCACTCTCCTTATACTTGGAGTTTGACAATTGGTTGACGCCGGTTGATACTCGAATGAATATAGGCACTTCTTGTCCACATCGATGCTTGTCTGAGTGAACTTTGGAGTACATAGCAGCAGCATAATTACCTGTCCATCTGATCATTTTGTGCAGTTCTACTGAAATCACCCGATGTAATGATTTGCCTGCGACTTCAGGCTCCAAATTACTCCTTTGTGACATCGGCAAACAGTAGCGCAATATCAAATTACCAATACATATGACAGGCACAATAATCAGGATAAAGACCAGTACCAACCTGTGTGAGGTAGCCTATCAATTACTATTTCCTTTGACTGGAAGCCGAGATAAGCCAGGCGACTGACAGTAAAGGAAGAAAGCAAGTGGATATTAGCGACTGACAGGAAAGGACGGAAGCTGTCGAGGCAATGAAGCACCCAAAGTTTTTGTGCAGTTCCACCAAAATCGAGCATCCCTGTTGGCACATATATTGAGAGAGTGAGATTACTGTAATAGTGGGACTAGTTGATGAAACATACACTAACAAATAGAAGCACCCTCATTATCTTAATGGGTAAAGTTAGCAACATAGTAGTCTTGCTTAAAGAGAGGTATTAGTTTATTTAATCAGTGCCAATTAGCTCAACTCAACACTCAAAGCATTGCCATTTATCATAGGTTGCAAAACTTTAACGTGCAAAGATAAAGGAGGCTCATGACAGTAGCACGATACAAATAGAGATGACAACAAACTAATATGGATGAAGGCCTTAGGCCCGTACCAACCTGAGCAAAAAAGCTTATTCATGTAGTCCCATAAGAGATGATAAAACACTCACTAGAATCACACAATAGTATTTATTTATCACTACAAGAAATATGTCAACTAGTGACCTTCTGTTAGTGACCCTGGAAGAATTGGTCATAGATCTATGACCATTTGAGACCAATTGGTCAAAAGCTGTTCGGGGGCTCCAAACCCTAAACCATTGCGACCATTTTTGTCAGAAAGGTCGTAGTTTCCTTACACGAAATGGTCATAAAGCAAACATTGCTGGTCCGCTGCCTTATTTCTAGTTGTTAATGACCAATAAATGGTCATAGCCCTGTAGATTGTGGTGGGTTGTGATGAGTAGGCGCCATCTCATCAGTTTTGCCTATGTGTCATGTCCATGTGTCAATTTTTGCCCTAGGTTGTGAAGCAACCTATATTTCTGTTATTCCAAAAATTGTTTGGATCATATCTTCAGTAAAAACATTCCTTGCCTAGTTCAAAAATATGTCAAAAACATTCCTTGCCTAGTTCAAAAATTACTCAATAATATTCATTTTCCTATTCTATTCATAGTAGCATTTTGTGAAGGAAGTACCACTTTGGCATGTCCAAATGGTAATCATTTTCTACAGTGCTTTCCTACGCCCAAATAACCATCCTCCACCAAATGCCAGCTCAATCCATTCATTATTTTGAGCCCAGCTTCAACATTCGTATTTATGTCCAGTGTAGTACTTTGCAAAGCAAGTACCACCTAGGTTCCTCCTTTTGAGCTGAAAATTTCTGAAGACGGTCTTCTAAGTAACTGATCATCCTTAGCCAAAGCTCACGCACATTAGCCATGTGCATTTCCCGTATCGCTAATCAAACACTTGGCTGCTTATTTATTTTTGAGCATCGATGGGTCCCCTCGTGAGAATCTTATGTTGTGATTTTCTTCCTAGCACCTACCTGGGGAGTACCCAACCCACTAGACATGCCTAGGCCGCCCAGAACACATGGCAACGCCACGGTCACGCGGCGGGCATGCTAGTTTACGCGCTCTAGTGTTGGAGCCCTTGGACACGGTCCAGACCTCGACGTATCACCACCAAACCATGTATTTATGATTAAATAGGTACTTATGTAACTAGAAATGATTTTTGGAAAAAATAAATAGTAAACTATGAGGCAGCTGCAGTTCAAATTTGACCCGCTTCCAGCTGAATCGGCGGAAATTTGTCTTTTTCACGAGAGGTGGATAAAAACTTTTTACACCCAACCATTTTGTCAATTGTGCATTAAATATGCCCTAGTATTTTAGAAAATTGATTTGGTCCAATTTTGCAACAATTATTTGGGAGGTCCTTCACAAAAAACCTCCTTTTGGGCACTCGAAAAATGGATGGTTTTCTCGTCCAAAAAAATGAAAACTTCCTTGGGCAACATTGTTTGCCATTCCAATATGCACCCTTGTGCACAATATGAGATCATTTGAACAAACTATGCCATGAATGTGGCCATAAGATTGATCATTTGGCTTGAAAGCCATTGATCTCCACACGTGATAGCTCGTTTCTGAGAACACTTTTTTAAAATAATTGCCATATTACAAGTTTATTATTTTTCCTCGGAACTTGGCCACATATAATGAAACAATGCGAAGCTTTCCCAATTTTTAGATTTTTTTTGAATTTTTTATGCCAGTTTTAAAATGCGGTCAAAACGGTAGGAATGACCGTTCCTAGCTAGTGGTTGAATCTTGGAATTTTTTTGGTGTTTATCTGATTAAATAGATACTTATATACCTAGAAATGATTTTTGGAAAAAATAAAGAGCAAACTACAAGGCAGCTACAGTTCAAATTTGACTAGCTTCCATCTAAATCAGCAGAAATTTGTCTTTTTCACGAGAGGTGGATAAAAACTTTTTACTCCCAACCATTTGGTCAATTGTGCATTAAATATGGCCTAGTATTTTAGAAAACTGATTTGGTCCAATTTTGCAACAATTATTTGGGAGGTCCTTCACAAAAAAACCTCCTTTTGGGCACTCGAAAAATGGAAAATGGTTTTTTCGTCCAAAGAAAATGAAAACTTCCTTGGGCAACATTGTTTGCCATTCCAATATGCACCCTTGTGCACAATATGAGATCATTTGAACAAACTATGCCATGAATGTGGCCATAAGATTGATCACTTGGCTTGAAAGTCATTGATCTCCACACACGATAGCTCGTTTCTGAGAACACTTTTTTAAAATAATTGCCGTATTACAATTTTGTTATTTTTCCTGGGAACTTGGCCACATTTAATGACACAATGCAAAGGTTTCCCAATTTTTTGATTTTTTTTGAAATTTTTATGCCCGTTTCAAAATGCGGTCAAAACGGTAGGAATGACCGTTCCTAGCTACTGGTTGAATCTTGGAATTTTTTGGTGTTTATCTGATTAAATAGATACTTATGTACCTAGAAATGATTTTTGGAAAAAATAAAGAGCAAACTACAAGGCAGCTACAGTTCATATTTGACCCGCTTCCAACTGAATCTGCGGAAATTTGTCATTTTCACGAGAGGTGGATCAAAACTTTTTACACCCAACCATTTTGTCAATTGTGCATTAAATATGCCCTAGTATTTTAGAAAAATGATTTCGTCCAATTTTGCAACAATTATTTGGGAGGTCCTTCACAAAAAAACCTCCTTTTGGGTAGTCGAAAAATGGAAAATGTTTTTTCGTCCAAAGAAAATGAAAACTTCCTTGGGCAACATTGTTGGCCATTCCAATATGCACCCTTGTGCACAATATGAGATCATGTGAATAAACTATGCCATTAATGTGGCCATAAGATTGATCATTTGGCTTGAAAAGCCATGAATCTTCAGAGATGATAGCTCATTTCTGAGAACAATTTCTTAAAAGAATTGCCGTATTACAAGTTTATTATTTTTCCTGCTAACTTGGTCACATATGATGACACAATGCGAAGGTTTTCCAATTTTTTGATTTTTTTTGAATTTTTTTATGCCCGTTTCAAAAGGTAGTCAAAACTGCGGGAATGACCGTTCGTAGCTAGTGGTTGAACCTTGGATTTTTTTGGTGTTTCTCCGATTAAATATATGCTTATGTACCTAGAAATAATTTTTGGAAAAATAAAGAGTAAACTATTATGCTGCTGTAGTTCAAATTTGACCCGCTTCCTCTTGAATCGGCGGAAATTTGTCTTTTTCACGAGAGGTGGATCAAAGATTTTAACACCCAACCATTTGGTCAATTGTATATTAAATATGGACTAGTATTTTAGAAAATTGATGGAGTCCAATTTTGCAACAATTATTTGGTAGGTTCTTCACAAAAAACCCATTTTTGCCACTCAGAAAATGATTAAAAATAGCTAGAAAGATCAGAAATGCATATAAATTGGTACTTATCCATAAAATGTGGTCTAACTCTAGTGAAAATTTGTGGGATGCCCTTTTGCAAAATATTTTTGATAGCTACTTCACAAAATCCTTTTATTTTTTAGTACTTGGAAACTATTTAAATCACTGGTTTTCTGAACCAAAGAGCTCTTCCCACGGATCGATGACATGGCGCCCATCCATCCATTCATCCATCTCTCCATCCCACATCCATCCATCCATTTATCCATAGAAAATAAAAAAAATGAAAAGGTGATACCCCACCCGCAGCCCAAACCCTAGCTCAGATCCCCCTTCCTCCCTCTCATTCCCCTCGTCCCTGGCGGCGGCGCACCACTGTATCTTCCTATCTCCACCAAACCCTACCCACCAACGCGAGCTCCTCTCCCCCGCACCACTCCTCGCTGCCACCACCACCCCACCTATGGTGCACGATCCCGTCCTTCGGTGGCGCCAAGCTCACCACGGTGACACCATCCCTCCGCTCCTTCCTCTCATCAGGCCAGATCGGGCGCGCGCGTCCTCTAGTGGTCAAGCGCGACCACCGATTCAGTCGAGCCCGCCGCCCGTGCCCGCGCACCACCATCGGCTCCTCCTCGCCTGCCGTCGGACGCAGACCCCATGCCGCTCTTCCTCTGCCCGCCGACCCACCCCGTCCCTGATGCCTCACTCGCCGCCTTCCGCCACAGGGCCGCCGCGCTCGTCCCGTCCTTGGCGCTGCACCTCCACCGCCACCTCCGCTGGCTCCTCACTGACGCCCCCGCATCGTGCACGAGCGGCCGGAGCACGCCGTCCACCCCGCGCATGCGGCGCTCGAAGCGCTCGACGTATTCGGTAATGGAAGCGCCCGGATCCCTCGGTTTCCTTCTTTGGTTTTTTCCTCCATTGAATGGTGCAATGGTGGATCCCCAAGTCCCTCCATCACTCATGTGCTCTATCCAAGAACTGCATCTGGATTGGATCCAGTCGTCTCCTCCTTCGCCGCGCGCGCTCAGCTCGCTGGCTACGGTAGCCAACGACCCGTCACCTCCTCAATCCTGCCAATCCCCTCCTCGGTCTCCCTCCCAAGATTCTGTTTCAGTCCATCTCATTAGCCTAATACTTTCATTCCCTTTCAGTTACCAGGGATTTTAACAGCGGATCTGGTGCATAGTGTGTGTGTTCTGTTCACCAATAATAAGTTAGCTGAGGTGGTTTGCAGCTTGAAGAGATTTAACACTGCTGAAGCAGGTTGTTGTCGGCCTGTCACTGGCTGGTCTTCAGAGTTCAGACTCTGGAGTGGCGGCGGTTGAGCTTGAAACGAAGGTGAGTGATTAATTACACTGATTCAGTTGTGCAATTATGAATATGATTGATTGTCTTCCATTCCTGCTCTAATTACGTTACCTTGTAGCCCCAATTATCTGATAGACTATTGTTTACTACTACACTAGTTGCAGAATTTGTTTACTACTACACCAGTGGCAGTTCGGCTTAGCTTCACTGACTGAAGGGGAACCGATTTGGGTGTTTGCAGATACGGTGCAGGACATCAAGGACCCGGAGCACCCCTACTCGCTGGAGCAGATACGTTGTGTGCTCTCCCAGGAGTCTGTCTCCGTCTCCCAGTAGTCCGTCTCCGTCTCTATATCCGATACGTATACCTGCAAGAATGTGCTTCTCAAGGTTTCTAGTGATTATTAGGAGTTCGGTTTGGGACTAGAAGGTGCTGCTCAAGGTTTCTAGTCCGTATGCGTCTTAAGGTTTCTAGTGTTAATTTTCAATGTCAATTGCTTAGTTGCAGGCGTTCTCTCCTGCAGCATCTTGCACTCATCCACCTATGAGCCCTCCAATCTCTTCTCTATGATCCCCTTCCATTATAAGAAGCCAGAATCATTGTGGGTTTGTGGTGGAAATGTAGATTTACATTCATGATAAGATAATTAGCACAAATGGCCATTTGTCATCGATATCACAGTACAGATTCGGAGTGTGATCTTGAAAGCACGCTGCATACAGAAACACAACACTGAGTGCCTTTATTAAATAGATAAAAAATAAGTTGCGCGGGTTTGCTTGCTTGTTGGGATTATATTTCCCAGTAGCTTGCTGCTCCTACATAACTTCATTATGTATACGGATGTGCGACCTTCAGGATGCATTTACTTATTGCAAGCGAAGCATCCTATATTATTCTCATTGCACTGTACACAACCTGCTCGCACGAAATCTATTTTGTTTGATGCAAGAAGTCAAGAATTATCATCCAACTTGAACTTTTGGGGATGACTGTTCACACCTTACAATTTCTTTGCAGGATAACCTTCACCCCGACTGTGCAGCACTGCAGTATGTCCACGGTGATTGGCTTGTGCCTCAGGCTTAAGTTGATGCAAAACCCGCGAGTCTACACCACTGGTCGTCGACCTGCCCCATAACAGGCAGACCCTTGACATCATTGTCGTCATGGCCGGGACGCCAGGTGAGATGCACCATTGCCAGCTTCCTTGTTCCTACTGGTCGATACTCTTTGCTGCATTGACATGACCAGCTTGTGCTGGAAGACAGTGTAATGAAACTGTCTGAAGAACAATTTACTGAAACTAAACTGCTGCTAATCTTCAGTTAGAAATTGGGAGCTTTCTGGACTCTTGTAGTATTATACATAAGTAGAAGGAGTTGAATGGAAACAGTTGGTATTTGCATTATGCCTACTGTAAAGATTCTAGAAGGCAATCTGAACAAGTTTGCGAGAAATTATTTCATAGTACTATCCTTGATACAAATAATTCAATTTTCAGATACATACTTACACTACAGAACTCTGGCTAGTTCGCTCGGAAATGACAGTAGGATTATGCTGAATAAACTGAATGCCTGTATGGTGGTTCCAGGCTGGATACAGGCATGTGGACACAACCACGGCCACAGCTCTTCGGCAACCAAGACGGGACAGCGTCGACGGGATCCTCGGACGACCTGCGTCCTTCCCCGACCACGCCCACGACCTGCATCCAGCTGCTCCTGCCCCGGCCCTCCTCAACTTCGCTCCTGGTGAGCTGCTGTAGGTGAGATAATTGACTCGATCTGTTGCTACCGGTAGAACTGCTGATGTAGTTTGGGTGTAGCCGCAACTGCTGTAGGCTGGGTGTGTAGGAGGCTAACGTACTGCTTTTGTTAGTACCATGGCTCCTGTAGGTTTGTTTTATCTGCAATACATACTATCTTGGTTTAGTTTATGGGCAAATAGAGATGTTTCTGTTGGACTATGTTATGTGATTGATAGGTCACTGTCCCATTACATACTATCTTGTAAACCTCCTGTTTTCCTGAAATGCTATTATTGATAAGTCACTGTCCCATGACATACTACTCTATTTGAGCAGGAATAGGTGGTGCTAGCGGTGCTGGATGCAACATGAGTGGTTTAGGTGAGTTTTTTGGTCCCTCCCCTTTCTTGCCTACGTGGTCTGCGATACCACGATCGTCGAGGCATGGCTGGCTTTTGTTACACTGTTATTTAAACACATTGAAACTGGTATAACATCCAAGTAGTTCTCTTGAACTTTCAGTCTTTATGGCCAGATAGAGTAAAACATTAAAGGGACCAATGTCGTTATAACTTAGTTCCTGTATTCGCAGCGATGACTTGGTTCCAACCTATTGTTTGCTAGGAGAAAATATGTGGCTTATTTTTTATCTTATCTTGTATTAAGCTGCCGTGTCTGTATTGAACTTTGTAATTCCAGCAGCGACCACCACATCTAGTGAAAGAGACAATCTCTCTGCTGTATTTTCTGTTTATTGTTTGTAGTGAATGACTTTCTATGTCTTGGTAGGTAATTGGTATCGTGTCCATGTTGTTGTTGGCTAGATGGTAATGGTTATCAGAATATGTACAGATGAGTGTATCATGTAACAAATGACAGGTTCACCAGAATGTAGACCCAGTAAATCCATTGTTCTGTTTTATCATTATGCTTCATATGTTAACATGTTGCAGTCAAGTTTTGGAAGTTTTGCTATGCCATGCTTGGTGCTTGCTGAACTGATGTATTTGGGCATTTATGTATAATTTTTATTCTCTTGAGTGGATATATTTTATTGGCAATGATTTAACTTCCACTGTATCTCACTAATAATTTATGTAGATCAAGATCTAATGTCATCGAGGTGGCTGCTGCTCTAACTGAAGATCAGAAGAAGCCTAGAGATGTGCACCGTAGTTTTAGTTGATCGTGCCTGTGTATTTGTTTTTTATAGTGCAGACATGTATGTGCTGTTGTGAGTTTGTGGATTTGATCATTTAATTGAGATAATTATTAATTGTCTGCATTTGAAATGTGTAGAATGAAATATGTGAATGAAAAAGATGAATGTTCTACTGGATCGAATAGTATTTGGGCTCTAAAAAGGCTATGGCCCAAACAATAGTGGACTGGAATATTCTGCATTTATGAAAACCTTGTAAAAAAGGCTTAATGAAATGGACTGCGAAATGGAATGAAATAAAAAGGCCGAATTGTTGGGCCAGGCCCATGTAGGTGATCATAATTGACTGGAATAATAATAATAAATGGGCTGAATTAGTGGGCTCGACCCATATAGACATCGAATTGGTCGAAGTTTTGCCATGTCAGATTGCCACGTCGGATCCGACGTGGCCTGGGCAGATAGCCAGTGACCAACATAAAAGGTCATGGGTTCAACAACATTCTGTTTTGGTCGTAAACGTCTACGACCTTCTCACAGAGAAGGTCGTTAATTTCAGTTTACGACCGCCAGCTTTTGACCATCTGTTTTTGGTCACAAAAGGGTCGCAAATGAAAAACAATGACCTTTCAGTGACCAATAGTCAAGGTCACAAGTTGACATATTTCTTGTAGTTTATGTGCACTTCAAATGTATTGTTGAAATCACTCTTGTTTACTAGTGCTGAGATTATATCGAAAGATTATCAAGAACTTCCAGCAGAGTTAAAGCCCTCGCTGGGATACAGTTCATTGTATTGTCTTGTGTAGTTCCACTAAAATGTATGATTGGCACAACATGATCCCTGTTTGCATAAGTAGTAACAAGGTGAAACCTTCATTAGCTTAGTGAGAAAGGATAGCAAGACATTAGCATATTACTCAAACAGCAGTATCAAATTCATGATGGACAATACGCAAAACATTGCCTCATTGAACCAATGGCAATAAATTGACATGCAAAGCAATAGCACTATTATGTCATGACACTAATAATATTCCCTCCCTGCTCCACCACACGATTCACCTCCATAGACAAACATACACACGTGCATGATTCAGCATAGGGTCCTACTAAAGATTTGTTTAACTCCAATAGGAAAATTAGGCAGTAATAAATTAGTGGTACTTAAGTACTCCTAATTAATTGAGATAGCAGAAGTAGAAGGGCTCCCTGGAGGATCGTCTCACATGTAAGGTAGTCATTGCCGGAGCCCTTGAATGGCCTCGACTGAGGCCTCTGGCTTCAGCAAGATCGCCTTGGCACTGTTTATTCTTCTTCCTCTTCATGCTCTCTTTTACTTTCTCCTCACCAGTTGGTGAAACCAAGTACATGATTGGCCTTCTAAATCAGAATTGGTTTTATCGGTGAGGGAGTACAAGTGTACTAGTAAAAAACAGTATTATTTTCTCATGACAGTCGGAAAATTGAGATGAACACATGCATTAAATATCATTCTTACCTAAAGGAAGGTTATGGGGCCAATATGGATGATGAGGATTGGAACACAGATCTCCCTTTGTGCACTTCCACCAAAATGAACCAACTGTTCCATTCTGACATTCCAGTTAAACAACACAAAAGTCACTTCTTTTAAGAAGAGTTTTGTGCAGTGCACCAAAAGGTCACAACAACAACCAGGTGAATTGGATATCCCTGTTTGCAGAAAAAGGCACAGAGGAAACAGTCAGAGTCTCAAACAAAAATAGTGGCATGGCTAATCATGGCTTATAACAGTGGCATGGCTTCAGTTTTACCAGGGACATTAGATTAAGAACAGCTAAGGCTGCGTTCGGTTCACAGGTTTGGTGCAGGATTTTCGTAGGAACACAATTCCTACGGTATTCTTTCCCTTCCAACCGTTCGGAACACGGGAAAGGTGAATAGTGTTTCATAGGAAAGCTGGTCTGGTAGTACTGATTCCATACGATTAGAAACATCCACGCGCTGCTCATTTTTTGGGCGGAAGCCCGAGGCAGGCGCTCGCTGCCATGCGTTAAACAGGTTGTTGTGCTGTGTTGTCGGAATGAAAAAATCAACCTATGTGTGGTACGTGAGGTGAGGACAAGAGTAGTCACTGTACAACTGAATAAACAAATAGTATCTCGTACTGCCAAGCATGCTACTCTAAAAAAATAAATCTGTACATTTCGTAGTCCATCCAAGCACATTCTCTTGAGAGTTTCCTCCGGTTCGCTGTTCCATAGTTTTATACCTACATTCCTTTACTATTCCTATATTTTCATCAAGACATATGTTTTCTGCCCCTTTATTCCGAATGGAGCCTAAATATTTCGTATAAGGGCATGGGACAGTGGGTGCACCAGCAGTCCAGCACCATGTACATAAACAGGGGCATAAAGTGGTGATTCATAGTTTGTTGCCCCGAGAAACAAGCATCCAAGAAACATAACTGGGTTGGTCCCATTTTTGTTCACTCTAGCCACCTACTCCTATGTGTGGATAGCAAATCTCGTCCTGGTCATACCACTGTGTACAGCGTTACCCCTATATTTCCCTTTTCGACAAAGATACTGGTTGGATGACCAGTCTGTACTACTTTCACACCCTTTCCTTCTTGTTTGTACCAAGTCCGATGTACATACTAAATTCTCCCACCCGCACTTTATTTCTTGTTTGAACCAAGTACTCCCTCCATCCGGAATTACTTGTCATCAAAATGGATGTGTCTAGAACTAAAATACATCTAGATACATCCATTTCAATGACAAGTATTTTCGGACGGAGGGAGTACAACATTCGACTCCATGAAGTAACTTTACCTCTAACAATAGAAAAAATATGTGACGTTGGACCATCCGATCGAGAGGGGCTGAGAGGTAGAAAATGATGCACATGCAGCAATGTAGCGAGCTGGGGAAGTAGAGCTAAGGCGGTTTCGAACAAAGATATACCTGAAGGTCGTCGGGATGTGGATAGGTGGGCGGTGGGAGGCCGGATCCGCCCACAGGCAACGACGAAGGGATCGGAGGACCTCCCGCGCCGGCACTCGGCCAGAGATAAGGGTGCGTCCGGCAGTGGGTCTCCTCCCTCGCTGTCGACGACGGCCTAAACGCTGCCCCTCCTCCCCTTCACCGGCGGAGGGGGATACGTCCGGATCTGTAACCAGCGGTGAGGATAGAAAGCCAGTGTTTTTTGAAGGGATAAAGACAGTGTTACTACCCCTATCTCGTTTAGATCTGGAGAGGATGAGAGTGTGTGAATAGAGCAACGCTAGCAAGCAAGCGCGGAGGCTCCGACCTATATATACGTAGTGGGGTAGTTTTCCTTTTTCACTCCATCAAAACAATCGTTTAAAATTTTGTACTACTACATGCCAAGTCGCGGTTTTTTTAGTTGTTGATTGTGTTTTGAGATAGCTACCCGCTTGTTCCAAGTGGTGTTACGGTGTGCCAGGTCGCACTTTGTATCGTTCAAGTCTGGTATTATAAGTCCCTCCATTAAATGAAAAACCACCCATTCGTAAAAATTGTGAACAAGCCCATGGCTAAAATTAGCGGAAACGTGGGTTGCCCGAACATGCATTATTATTTATATTTTCTACTCCCTCCGTTCCTAAATATAAGTCTTTTTTATTAGCCACACCTAAGACAAGAATTTTTTTATTAGCAGTGAACCCCACATGTCATAGACACAAAAATTGTGGCAAGATTCCCTTAGGCAAGCCAAAGTGTGTCTAACAATTTGAGCAACTCAGGTTAGGCAAGTGTGGCAAGTGTGGGAAAAATAATGTGGCAACATAAGACAAACATAGTCACAATCCAAACAGCCCCGTAATTTTTTGTGACATGCATGAAAATTTGGTTAGTTAAATTTATAGTCAAAATTTGGCAAGGTGCATCAAATCAACACATGCAAGTATCAAAAGGAAAGTCACGGCATGCATGCATGCATTGTTCTCCCTCCGTTTCCAAATATAAGTCTTTTTAGAGATTGCAACAAGTGACTACATATGAAGCAGAATATGTCTACTCCTACATAGGAAGTAGCCCATTTGAAATGTGTAAAAAGACTTATATCGAGTGCAGTGCTTTCATGTGTTGCGTCAACTCGTACAAGCCTGAGAAATTTGATTACTACAACGCCCTCTCCCTCGCGGACTGAGCTCCGGTGCCTTAACTGCACCTGCCTTTGGCTGCATGACAGGAGGGCCAACCACCTATTTGGCCCACCTGTCATAGACGCAAAGGCAGGAGCAGTAAGTAGAAGCTTTCGCTACACGCTATCCCTCCCGCATGAGGTGGCCAGACATGCAGCAGTGGATTCGACACTGCAGAAGTAGGAGTAACATCATTGTTCGTCTTCTCGAAGAGGCGAAGAGCCAGCGCAACCCGAACGTGGCAGTTGCAAACGCTCGCATGGTGCGGTTCCTTGGAGTACTAGCCAGGCTCTTGCATGAGACAAAATTGCTATTGTTTAACAATTAAGCTCCATTATCCATTGGTTGATACTCATTCTACATAGGTCCACGCGCTTAGCACCATTTCCTCCTGGGGTCACCAATGTTTATTTGCTAATTAATAGCATTGCATGCAATGAACTAGCCATTGCAAGTCATTAAAAGCACGCACACCTATCATCTCTTATTGGTTTATATGTCAAGAAACAAGAAACAAGGTAGAAGTTAATGCACCGCGCCTAAGTGTTTTGGGACTATTTAGTTTTCGTAAGATGACTTACACACCAAGACGGAGGGATTAATATAGCCCTGTAAACGGAAAAGGAGTATTTGTCTTTCTAGAGATTTCAACAAGTTACTAGACTACACCGTGTCTAGTACTCCCTCCCTTCTGGTTTATAGGGCTCAAATCTCAAATCTCATGAACCAAGGCATTTTGCGATTGCAGGAATGTATCTCGTACTTTACAAAACTACCCTAATTAAACTCATGCATTAATACATAGTTCTCTCATTTTCCTCTCCGCCTTGGTCGCGATGCACAATATTGAGCACTCTTATATGACTAGCCGCTCTATCTACATGCGGGACATTTCAAAGCATCCGGGCCCGCGTGCCATCCACCAAATCATAGCGAGGTGCTACAGTCGAGACTCACCTGTCACCCCGGTGTGGCCGTCATGACCCGTCATATCACAAAACCCACACCTTTAACAGCATTGGTAAGGTGGCCTCCAAGTTGGACTGGACGAAGCAACCATCATTTCACTGGAATGCTCGTTCAAGCCCTTTCTTCCCTTTCATGAAGAAAACCTCACTCCAGGCTACTCACTTCTGACATTTTTCTTCTGTACCGACGAAGGAAAGGTGGGTGAATCAGTTATGCTGCTATATTTTCATTCCAAGAATCTTATTTTTGCGAAGCACCGACCGATTCTCACATCCTATTCTTTTCCCATTTTCATTGCGACTGTGGTTTCCTTTCGATTGCTTTTTGTTTGTCGGTTCATTGATGGATCCTGGAGCACTAGGCAAAGTGTTGCCGGCGGACAACCCATTGGAGACAGCAATCTCCAGGAAGCGAGCACCGACCAACGAGTTGACCATGTTGGCGTGCCAACCCATGGAGACGAAGAACTCCAGGAAACAAGCACTGGCCAAACAGTTGAGGACGTTGGCGCACGAACTCCTCAAAGAAAGTTGGAAGAACAGCAAGGGCCCCACCATGCCTACCCCAGGAACTCTTATTGCCACCTATGTGAGGCTCAAGACCGAGTTTGAGGAGATAGTCACCGTTGAGAAGCAGTATTCCCCTGGCAAGGTGATGGCCCCCATCGAGGACGAGGAGATGGCCCTCGGATGGATGAGATCCCCAGGTGAGCTGCACAAGGTAAAAAATAATGGCTAATTACCATAGTTGTGGTTTTTGATTATTTGCAATGTGCTTGCTAATATGTTAGGGTTGTGCAGGTGCCGGTGGACGTCCTTGATGATTCCGATGTCGTGGACCGTCCTGTTGGCATCGCCCCGGAGATCGATTCCGATGCCGCTGTCCATTCTGTGGACATCGCCCCACAGATTGATTCTGATGTCACGGTCAGTCCTGTGGACATCGCTCCGGAAATCGATTCCCATGCCGCTGTCCGTGCTGTGGTTATTGCGCGAGAGATCGATGACAAAAAATAGTTGGTCGCGCTAATCCTTCAGGGTAGTTTGCATTGCCCTGCGTTTAATTACCAGAACGATGCGTGTAATCAAACCATCTTAGGGCTAGTGCATTTTCCTATGTGGGCGGATCTTGCTACTATTGTTTGATAGTGAATCATGCGATGAATCATGCGAACCCTCTCCGAGTTATCGAAACAGATGTATCCTCGCCAGCTTTTGATGTAATATATGGCATGCTTAGATGTAAGTTTGAACTATTTATCATATTAGCAGGGCTTGTTTGATAATGCTTGGCATTAGTAGGCTAGCTACTGTGCGAGATATAGTACTTGCAAAACACTCACCGAAGAGAAACATTGGGGCTGATGAGCTCGTGGTACGCTTATACTTATCCCTCGTCGATCGACCAATAGCCCTAGCTCCTAAAATTGTAGGCTTCATTTGGTTCATAGGGTAGGAAAATCGTAGCAAAAGTACGGAGAACGTGCAACACAAAATCATAGAAGTGCAGAGACGTACTCCCTCCGTTCCAAAATAGATGACCTAGGCGGGCTAGTTTGGCCTAGTGGGTTTCAGTGATATGACGTGGTACAGAGCCATCCAGTCTTTGCGTGCGGTAGCAGTATTGCAGGTACAGTAAGTTTTCTTGAAGAAGCAGAATTCAACAAAGTCATGATGGTTCCTTCGTCCGAACAACTTACGATGGGAATGGTTGGGCCTGCGATATGACCGGGGTAGACCAGGATAATTTTGCGCAATGCAGGTGGACCAGGATGGTCGACGTCCCACATGTCGGCGAATGAAAGTATTCTTTCCGATATAGAGGACGAGCAACGAGTATTCATTGTTTATTTTTGATGAAAGCTATTGTCTCCACTGTTACGATGGAGGAGTGTGAAACACGGCAGCCCAGTGAACTTGGCATGTGCACCACTCCCTCCTTCCTCATGTAATGCCCAGGTTACAACTTTTTCTCACTTTCTCTCTATCTATTTCCTCTCAAAAGTTTTTTGCCTTTCTTTTTTAAGACACAATTTTTTATGCCTTTTTTAGAATTTTTTATACCTAGGAGCACATGTAGAGACGGGCTCTTGCAGAGCCCACTCCTTGACTTTGTCAATGCCTCTCTCTCCTCCACATAAGAAGTACTACTTGCTATGCATGCATGCGGCGGTCAGATGGCGTCTTGAGGGGCCAGGGTAGAGCGGGCTCCGGAAGCGGTCCGGACTACAGCATGGCCCACCTCACATTATCACCATATATTTCTTGGAGTCCGTGCGCGGCGGGCGGGCGATCTCTTCTCCCTCCCCCTTTTCTCTCTTCTCAGCTGACGCCCCGCCGAGCGATTAGATTTCGGCTATCGACGGTTTATTCAATTACGGTCCCACATGTCAGTGAAATTGCAAGACAACGCGTGTCCCCTCTGGTGAGCGGCGTGCGAGCCGGACTGTCGGGGTTGCGATGCGTGCGAGTCGTAAGTGTGCCACCTTTTCCTTTAGAACTTGCGAAGCATAACATTTTCACGCGATCGATCGATAGAAATCTAGAACAAAATGATGAGGGCGGTGCTTTCCCGCTCGTTAGGCGGGCTAGCTCGAGTGATATGACATGCTACAGTGCCATCCACTTGCTCCATTTTTATGTAAGCAAGAGTTTACACTCTTACGTGGGAGGACTGCGAAACACCCCGGATCTGATTTTGATCGAGGGATAACTGTTCCCTGCCAAATAATGGAGGATTGTTAGCGATTATAGCATGATAGTTAGGGCATCTCCAGCGCTGGCACACAAATTTACACCGGCATCTCTCCGAGGACACTGATGGATGCCATCTGATGCTGCGCGCATACCTTTCGACAGCTATGTGAACTAACCGGACGAAATTCATGCAAACAAAGCAAATTTCAAATTAACCGGATGAAATTCATTACATTTTGAAAACTTTTCCTACAAACTGGATGAAATTCATACATATTTCGCACAAACCGTACTAAAACCTACTATAAACCTAATCTAAAAGATCGCCGGCGCCCGACCACCATGTCCGGCCATGAACCCGAGAAAGCCGGCCATTGCCTTTGCCTCCTCCTCATCCGCCTCGATAACCTCCTCCTCCGGAGCACAAGGTTTTGAAGATTTCCGCCTCCATGTCGCCTTCAAGCGGCTAATCGGCCTCCGATGTTTACCCCACCAAGCTTGGCGTCGACTGAGTGGAGAAGTGGTGGCCTTCCCGGGACAAGAGCAGCGGCGACCTACCGTGTACAACTCTTCCTCGCTGCCGGCTGCGCCCGTGCACGCGCGCCGGCTTCGTGGTCGTGGCGGCGGAGGGGAGCCGGGGGGGTGCCGGCAATCTCCTTCGTTTGCTCCTGCGACAGTACGTCGAAGAGAGCTTTGGAGCGCGCCCGGAGCGGAGCCGCCGATGTCCCTCGTCTGCTCCTGCCACAGTACGTCCAAGAGAGCTTCGGAGCGCTAGGAGGCCATGGTTGAAGTGGTGCCGACAGAAGGAAGGGACCGGAGGAGGATAAGTGTGGGTCTTTGGCTATGGCTGGGAGCTGGGGCTCAAGTTAATATAGCGGGCGAATGGAATGAGCCACGACAGACAGATGGACAACTAGCGCCGGAGTAGGTTCGTCGGGCGTGAAAGCGGACGCTGCTTTAGTGACTTAACTGCAGATGCGTTTGGGTTATTGACATGTGGGCCCAACGGGCATCTGGCAGTTGCACCTGCAGTTAAGTCTGGTAAATGCGGCATTGACATTCTGGAGAGACGGTGACCATTTCAGGCAGGAAGCACGCGCTAGCGATGGACGGGGTAGTTGGAGGGGAGCGTGGCTGCGTGCCAGGGTGACTGGCGGCGACCATGGCGGGGCGGTTGGGGATTAACGGGAGAGAGAGATGCGTAAGAGATAGAGAGAGTTAGCGGGATAAGGGAGAGAGAACTTGGTGGGGTCGACTGAGGGAGAGAGAATGTGGGGAGAGAGAGACAGAGAATGTGGTAGGGGGTGTGGGAGAGAGATACCGCGTGGGGTGTGGATCGTGCCACCTCATCGATCCGGGGGATCGATCCACGAGGTGTGTTTCTTCTTTGCCGTCTGCCATTTCTACTACAGACGACACAGATCTATTTTGCCGTCTGTAGTAAAAATGACAGACGGCTGAGTTATTTGCTGTATGCGGGTCTTATTACAGATGGCAAAGTAGCTCTTTGCCATCTGTAGTATAAATCATAGACGACATTTGCCGTCGGTAATAAAAACCGCAGACGGCAAACTTTTCTTTGCGGTCAGTTATTCTTTGCCGACAGCAGATGACGGCAAAAGTGCTCTTTGCCGTCTACCCCGATGAAAAGCTGACGGCAAAGATCCTCACTGACGGCAAACTAGATGTTTCCTGTAGTGCAAGTTCGATGACCGCCAATGCATTTTACTCGGTAATAAATGACCAGGATTGAAGGGGAATCTAAATTTGCTTCGTCTTCTGTCCTTGAGCTCTTGACAAACCAATGCACTATACGGTTGTCCGGCCACTCCACCCCAGAGCTCTCACCAAGCGTCGTTCTTGCCACCGCGCCGCACACTAACCGGTAAGGCAGCGATGGCATCCCGTCGCACCGAGTTCCTCGACGCCCACGACCGCACAAAAAATTGTAGGGAAGCAATGGCATCCCGCCGTGCCGAGGTCATCGCCGCTCGCGACCTCACAACTACGTGGGAGGAATTTATAGATGGCAAGGCCGAATGGGCGGTAGAGCAAGAGGTGGCCAAAGCAGCACAGAGGGAGCGGAAAAGTCAGAAAGCACTCAAGAAAAGAGAGGCCCGCCGCCGCAAGAAAGAAAAGGATGCACGCGCTGCTGCGGAGAGGTCGGCGGAGATCCAAGGACGACGGGGTCTCGCCGACAAAGCCGGGAAGGAGAATGACGGCGTCTGGCCAGTATGTGAGAAGTAGTAGTACTAGTAGTTAGTGTGTGTGTCTGTGTCTGAGTACGAGCATGTACCGGTACTACTAGTTACTACTGTAGTTTTTAGAGCAAATCACCAGTACATTAGCCTAGAGTAAATGGAAAAATTCCAATCCTAAGCATCAAATGGCATCTCTTTCTCTATAGGAATTGAGATGCATGTCATCTCACTTCCTATGATTTTCATATTCCTATCCTATGAACGAAAGGAGGCCTCTTTTGGAGTAACTACTGTAGCTAGCAGTACTGCTGGTACAGTAGTTTTCTTCAAGAAGCGGAATTCAACGAAGTCATGATGGTTCCTTTGTCCGAGAAACTTCAAAGTGGGAAGTGGGCCTGTGATTTGATGGCACATTAGTCATTGTTACTGTAGCACGACGACCTGGGTGACTCTCCCTTGGAGTTCTGCGTGCATGGCAAGTGGACCAGGATGGTCGACGTCCCACATGTTGGGGAACGAAAGTATTCTTTCCGATATCGAGGAGCAAGGAAACCGTGTGGTATAGTATCACTGCTGATTGGTTCGCAAAAAAATAGTATCACTGCCGATTTATCATTATTTTTTATTTCTGATGAATGCTAGCGTTTCAACCCTTACGACGAAGGGTGCCAAACATGGCACGTGCTGGATGTCCCACACCTCAGCGAAAGAAGTGGGACATGAACAGCGTGGTAGAGCCCAGCGTAAAAAAAACCCAGCGTGGTAGAGCGTCTCCACTTCTTCCCCTTCTGGGTCGGAGCCCACACGTAGTAGTACTTAGTGGTATGAACGATACAAAGTGCAACCTGGAGAGAAAGACACGTCTAGTTGGAAGGTCTCGGGGCATACACATAAACAAATATAGAAGTTAATATATGCCTCCAACTAATATAGTAGTAGTAGAGTACTTAGGCACGTACTCCATAATATCATCGTGCATTGCATGTACAACATTTAGTGGTACTACGTAGTAAGAGACAAATGCCGCCCAACAGTTCCCTTCTCGACCTACTTTTGGGTGTTTGGTTGAGTGTATGGAGGGTGCATGAGTCCACACTAGTTTAGCACAAATACACTAGAAGCATGCATGAAGAGAGCATGCATGAAGAGGGGTGTTGAGTTGAGCATGCATGAAGAGGGAACAACTATGCTGAGACAAGAACGCAACCAAACACACCCTATATGCCACACATGTTCATACCATTTGTGCCTTTCTACTTCACTTACTTCGCTACATTACTCAGGTTCGTACGTCCACTCCTGGGTACATGTCCGTCTCGTAGTTCCAGTCCCACGTGTTCTTCATATATATGGAACGATCCTTGCATAACACGTGCACCTTGATGCTAGATGTCTCGCGTGTTGGCAAAAGGATGAACAAAGCTCACGTAAAAAAAATAGAGTGGAAGAACATAGGTTCCGGACGACCGAGAAGGAGCAAGGAACCTCGTGGTGGAGCGTCTGCACTCATAATATTTAATATTATTCAGCGATATAAAATTAACCAATCATCTCCACAGTGGACTGGAAGAGTACGAAACACGGCAGCCCAGTGTAGTTACATTATACTAGTACATGGCTAACCCACGCTATCACCATATTTCTTGGCTTCCGTGTGACACGTATCATAAGTAATCCAGCAGCCTGTATCGCTTCTCCCTCCTCGTCTCTATCAAAGTGCGGCGGGCTGGCGTTTCTGCCATCTATTGAGGTCGGTTAACTATCACATGTTAGCGACATGCCAAGAGCATTCTAAAAAAAATTCCTTTCACATTCCGTTTTCAAAAAGAAAAAAAATCCTTTCACGTACGAATTTTCCTGTATGCTTTGAGCAACTTGCATGTCCTATACTGCTCCTATTTGATACTCTAACTTAGCTAGAGGTTAGACAAACTCATGACGAACCCGGAACTAACTATAGCCAAAGAGGTGTTTGGGTGACAGGGTTAGATTGACAATAAATGCACTTCATGGAGAGAGAAAAGTGATTTTTCAGTGGTCCCAATGAGAACTATCTCCAGTTAGCACCTCTTGGGTGGGATAGTTTTTTTTGGTGGGTTCGGTGCAGCTTGCTCCAATTTAAACCCTCATGCTTGGATACTTTAGGGCTATTTGAGCCCCAACTAGCTAAAACTAACTCTAACCCATGGATCCAAACAGGGCCTATGGCCAGTCTCGACGTGGAGCAGTCGCGTGCACCGGGAAGCGGCGCTCTCTCGGCCGTCGCGCCACTTCAAAGCCAGCGCCAGTGAGAGGTCACCTCCGCTCTGGCCAGGCATTAATGCGGCACTGAAGCTCCAAGGCGACGCTGACCATTTCACGTGGGAAGCGCGCGCTGGCAAGGGAGTATAGGTTTTGAACCGTTTCGGGTGTAGTACTGGTAGTTTGCAAAACTACTCAATTATTGCACTCAGTTTCCTAGGAAATTGTGGTAAAAAACGTTACTCCACAGCCCGCTTCCCTTCTCCTTCCTCTTCCATCGCCCGTGCACGTCCGCGGGAAGCGACCGGTCAACCCTTATATTGGAGTGCTAGCACAAAAAGATGCATGCATGACCACTAAAATTTCCATATTAAAGCGCCGCTACGGCGGGAGTATGGCGTATGTTGTTACCTTCGGCCGGCCCATAGCTACCGGGCGACGGCGAGCAGAGAAGAGGCGGCGGGAGGGGAATGAATGCAGCTACTGGTTGGGTTCGCCTTCCGGCTTAAATAAATGCGCAGCATCACGTGTACCCGCGGGTGCACAAATTGTAACATATGTGTCTGCTTAAGTGGGTGTCACGTAAGTGGTGTGTGTGTGAGAGAGATTCTGAGAGACAGAGTGCGTGTGTGCGACTCTACCCTTCGTTCATGTACTCAACCTTTTGCATCGGGATATAAGTATAATGATATTTACTTTAGCTAGTAATTTACGTGGTCATGTTAACGTGGTTGTGTCAAAAAAATGTCACTTCCTGCTCGTGATTTGCATTATATAATTACAAGCAAGATTCTCGTGCATTGCACGGAACATCAATATGCATTTTTTTTTACAAAACACCTGTTGTGATTGACCCATGCAGGAGTAATCCCATGTGTAAAAACTAATGATATCTCGAGAATTTTATCGAAAAACTGGTATCTCGAGAATGTCATCGAAAAAATGAAAGATGAGAGATAAGGCGAGGAGGAGTGGAGCGTGGTGGTGACTAGTGGTCTGAATGGGCGGAGGCATGGGGATGGACAGCGCCGGCAGGCGGCAGCGGCCACCATGCATGCTAGATTGTTCCAGAGACTTATTCCCTTTTTAATTGCGGAGCAATGAGGTTGCAGGAGATAATGATGTGGAGAGAGGTGCGGGTATCTTTTGTAAAATTATCATAGTTTGCTTTCTATCCTCAGATATAGATCGTACGATCTGTATTACAAGATGGCAGGCACACCATCACCGCCAACTCGTTTTTTTATATGGGTACCGATGATAAGTTTGCTGACTACTAAAGTAAAGTGGAATTTGTCCATGTTATGCAAGTACATAAAGGTGATTGTTTATCATACGGGTAAGGTTGGATGAAGGGTGGTAGGAACAAATGCTCCTCAGCATGTGTGTGTGAGATGGAGTCTTAGTGTGTGTGTGGGGTGTGTGTGTGTGTGTGTGTGTGTGTGTGCGTGTGTGTGCGTGTGTGTGTGTCGCGGGGTCCTCTGTGGCGGATGTAATTTAAGTGTGCATGGCTTCATCATAGAGAGGTGATGTGTATGGTAGAGGCCACCAACGATGGGGTGCGAGAGAGAAAATGCCCGTAGAGAGGGCAGAGAAGGTGTGTGCATGTGAGAGGAGTCAACATCGAGAGAACGTGTTTGTTCGAGAGACACCGAGGAAGACTACTATATATTGATTGTGCATGTAGGCGGGAATTAAACAAAGGGATGGTCTTATTGGTTTCGGGGATATAGGGGAAGAGTGAGAGGCAGGGGATTGTTAAGTGTGAGTGTGTGTTTTACCCATCTAGGCAGAAGTTAAGTGCACAAAAGAGGAGAATGATTCAATGTGGCGTTAGGATTGAGGGTAATTAACTACGTATGGAGACATAGAGACCTTGAACGTGTTGGAAATATGCCCTAGAGGAAATAATAAATTAGTTATTATTATTATATTTCCTTGTTCATGATAATCGTTTATTATCCATGCTATAATTGTATTGATAGGAAACTCAGATACATGTGTGGGTACATAGACAACACCATGTCCCTAGTAAGCCTCTAGTTGACTAGCTCATTGATCAATAGATGGTTACAGTTTCCTGACCATGGACATTGGATGTCGTTGATAACGGGATCACATCATTAGGAGAATGATGTGATGGACAAGACCCAATCCTAAGCCTAGCACAAAGATCGTAGTTCGTATGCTAAAGCTTTTCTAATGTCAAGTATCTTTTCCTTAGACCATGAGATTGTGTAACTCTCGGATACTGTAGGAATGCTTTGGGTGTACCAAACATCACAACGTAACTGGGTGACTATAAAGGTGCACTACAGGTATCTCTGAAAGTGTCTGTTGGGTTGGCACGAATCAAGACTGGGATTTGTCACTCCGTGTAAACAGAGAGGTATCTCTGGGCCCACTCGGTAGGACATCATCATAATGTGCACAATGTGACCAAGGGGTTGATCACGGGATGATGTGTTACGGAACGAGTAAAGAGACTTGCCGGAAACGAGATTGAACAAGGTATCAGGATACTTACGATCGAATCTCGGGCAAGTGCAATACCGGTAGACAAAGGGAATTGTATACGGGATCGATTGAGTCCTTGACATCATGGTTCATCCGATGAGATCATCGTGGAACATGTGGGATCCAACATGGGTATCCAGATCCCGCTGTTGGTTATTGACCGTAGAACGTCTCGGTCATGTCTACATGTCTCCCGAACCCATAGGGTCTACACACTTAAGGTTCGATGACGCTAGGGTTATAAAGGAAGTTTGTATGTGGTTACCGAATGTTGTTAGGAGTCCCGGATGAGATCCCGGACGACACGAGGAGTTCCGGAATGGTCCGGAGGTAAAGATTTATATATGGAAAGTTGTTGTTCGGGTTCCGGAAAAAGTTCGGGTTTTTTCGGTATTGTACCGGGAAGCTTCCAGAAGGTTCCGGAGGATTCCGGAGGGGTCCGGAGGTCCGGAAATTGTTCCACCATGTCCAATACAGTAGCATGGGCTGTAGGGGGCGCCCTAGCCTTAATGGGCCAGGGGCACCAGCCCCCCCAAGGCCCATGTGCATGGGAAGGGGAAAACCCTAAAGGGGAGGCCTCCACTTGACTTGGGAGGCACTCCTCCCCCCTTGGCCGCCCCCCTAGATGGGATCTAGGGCGGGCCGCACCCCTTGGGGTGGGAAACCCTAAAGGGGGCGCAGCCCCCTTCCCCCCTATATACACTTCAGGTTTTGGGGCTGCCAACACATGAGTTTTCTCCCTCTATTGGTGCAGCCCTGCCTCTCCTCCTCCTCCTCTCCCGTGGTGATTGGCGAAGCCCTGCTGGATTGCCATGCTCCTCCACCACCACCACGCCGTTGTGCTGCTGCTGGATGGAGTCTTCCTCAACCTCTCCCTCTCTCCTTGCTGGATCAAGGCGTGGGAGACGTCACCGGGCTGTACGTGTGTTGAACGCGGAGGTGCCGTCCGTTCGGCACTAGGATCTCCGGTGATTTGGATCACGACGAGTATGACTCCTTCAACCCCGTTCTCATGAACGCTTCCGCTTAACGATCTACAAGGGTATGTAGATGCACTCTCCTTCCCTCGTTGCTAGTTTCTCCATAGATAGATCTTGGTGACACGTAGGAAAATTTTGAATTTCTGCTACGTTCCCCAACAGTGGCATCATGAGCTAGGTCTATTGCGTAGATTCTTTGCACGAGTAGAACACAAAGTAGTTGTGGGCGTTGATGTTGTTCAATATGCTTACCGTTACTAGTCCAATCTTGTTTCGACGGTATTGTGGGATGAGGCGGCCCGGACCGACCTTACACGTATTCTTACGTGAGACAGGTTCCACCGACTGACATGCACTTGGTGCATAAGGTGGCTAGCGGGTGCCAGTCTCTCCCACTTTAGTCGGAACGGATTCGATGAAAAGGGTCCTTATGAAGGGTAAATAGCAATTGGCATATCACGTTGTGGTTTTGCGTAGGTAAGAAACGTTCTTGCTAGAAACCCATAGCAGCCACGTAAAACATGCAAACAACAATTAGAGGACGTCTAACTTGTTTTTGCAGGGTATGCTATGTGATGTGATATGGCCAAGAAGAATGTGATGAATGATATGTGATGTATGAGATTGATCATGTTCTTGTAATAGGATTCACGACTTGCATGTCGATGAGTATGACAACCGGCAGGAGCCATAGGAGTTGTCTTTATTTATTGTATGACATGCGTGTCATTAAACAACGCCATGTAATTACTTTACTTTATTGCTAACCGGTAGCCATAGTAGTAGAAGTAATAGTTGGCGAGACAACTTCATGAAGACACGATGATGGAGATCATGATGATGGAGATCATGGTGTCATGCCGGTGACGATGATGATCATGGAGCCCCGAAGATGGAGATCAATGGAGCTATGTGATATTGGCCATATCATGTCACTACTATATAATTGCATGTGATGTTTATTATGTTTATGCATCTTGTTTACTTAGAACGACGGTAGTAAATAAGATGATCCCTGACAACAATTTCAAGAAGTGTTCTCCCCTAACTGTGCACCGTTGCTAAAGTTCGCCGCTTCTAAGCACCACGTGATGATCGGGTGTGATGGATTCTTACATTCACATACAACGGGTGTAAGACAGATATACACACGCGAAACACTTATGGTTAACTTGACGAGCCTAGCATGTACAGACATGGCCTCGGAACACAGAGACCGAAAGGTCGAGCATGAGTCGTATAGTAGATACGATCAACATGAAGATGTTCACATGATGACTAGTCCGTCTCACGTGATGATCGGACACGGCCTAGTTGACTCGGATCATGTAATCACTTAGATGACCAGAGGGATGTCTATCTGAGTGGGAGTTCATAAGATGAACTTAATTATCTTGAACATAGTCAAAAGACCTTTTGCAAATTATGTCGTAAGCTCGCGCTTTAGTTCCACTGTTTAGATATGTTCCTAGAGAAAATATAGTTGAAAGTTGAAAGTAGCGATTATGCGGACAGTAGAAAGCTTATGTCCTTAATGCACCCCTCAGTGTGCTGAACCCCAAACGTCATTTGTGGATGTTGCGAACATCAGACATACATGTCTTGATAACTACGTGATAGTTCAGTTAAACGGTCTAGAGTTGAGGCAGCAAAGACGTTTTCGAAATGTCGCGGAACATATGAGATGTTTCAAGGGCTGAAATTGGGATTTCAGGCTCATTCCCACGTCAAGAGGTATAAGACCTCCGACGATTTTCTTAGCCTACAAACTAAGGGATAAAAGCTCAATCGTTGAGCTTGTGCTCAGATTGTCTGAGTACCACAATCACTTGAATCGAGTGGGAGTTGATCTTCCAGATGAGATAGTGATGTTTCTCCAAAGTCATTGCCACCAAGCTGCTAGAGCTTCGTGATGAACTATAATATATCAGGGATAGATATGATGATCCTTGAGGTATTCACGATGTTTGACACCGCGAAAGTAGAAATCAAGAAGGAGCATCAATTGTTGATGGTTGGTGAAACCACTAGTTTCAAGAAGGGCAAGGGCAAGAAGGGATACTTCATGAAACGGCAAATCAGCTGCTGCTCCAGTGAAGAAACCCAAGGTTGAACCTAAACCCGAGACTAAGTGCTTCTGTAATAAGAGGAACAGCCACTGGAGCAGGATTACCTTAGATACTTGGTAGATAAGAAGGCTGGCAAGGTCGATAGAAGTATATTGGATATACATTATGTTAATGTGTACTTTACTAGTACTCCTAGTAGCACCAGGGTATTAGATACTGGTTCGGTTGCTAAGTGTTAGTAACCTGAAATAAAAGCTACATAATAAACGGAGACTAGCTAAAGGTGAGCTAATGATATGTGTTGGAAGTTTTTCCAAGCTTGATGTGATCAAGCATCGCACGCTCCCTCTACCAACGAGATTGGTGTTAAACCTAAGTAATTGTTATTTGGTGTTTGCGTTGAGCATAGAAATGATTGGATTATGTCTGTCGCAATACGGTTATTCATTTAAGGAGAATAATGGTTACTCTGTTTATTTGAATAATACCTTCAATGGTCTTGCACCTAAATGAATGGTTTATTGAATCTCGATCATAGTGATACACATTTTCATGCCAAAAGATATAAGATAGTAATGATAGTACCACTTACTTGTGGAACTGCCATGTAAGTCATATTGGTATAAAACGCATGAAGAAGCTCCATGTTGATGGATATTTGGACTCACTCGTTTTGAAAAGTTTGAGACATGCGAACCATGTCTATTGTTGTATACGCATGAAGAAACTCCATGCAGATGGATCGTTCGGACTCACTTGATTTTTGAATCACTTGAGACATGCAAATCTTACCACATGGGCAAGATGACTGAAAAGCCTCGGTTTCAGTAAGATGGAACAAGATAGCAACGTGTTGGAAGTAACACATTTTGATGTGTGCAGTCCAATGAGTGCTGAGGCATGCAGTGAATATCGTTATGTTCTTACTTCACAGATGATTCGAGTAGATGTTGAGTATATTTACTTGATGAAACACAAGTCTGAATTATTGAATGGTTCAAGTAATTTCAGAGTGAAGTTAAAGATCATTGTGACAAGAGGATAAAATGTCTATGATATGATCATAGAGATGAGTATCTGAGTTACGAGCTTTGGCACGCAATTAAGACACTGTGGAAATTGTTTTACAATTAATACCGCCTGGAACACCATAGTGTGATGGTGTGTCCGAACATCATAGTTGCACCCTATTGGATATGGTGCGTACCATGATGTCTCTTATCGAATTACCACTATCGTTCATGGGTTAGGCATTAGAGAAAACCACACTCACTTTAATAGGGCACCACGTAATTCTGTTGAGACGGCACTGTTTGAACTATGGTTTGGAGAAACCTAAGTTGTCGTTTCTTAAAAGTTTGGGGCTGCGACGCTTATGTGAAAAGGTTTCATCGTGATAAGCTCGAACCCAAAACGGATAAATACATCTTCATAGGATACCCAAAATGGTTGGGTATACCTCCTGTCTCAGATCCGGAAGCAAAAGTAATTGTTTCTAGAAACAGGTCCTTTCTCGAGGAAAAGTTTCTCTCGAAAGAATTGAGTGGGAGGATGGTGGAGACTTGATGAGGTTAATGAACCGTCACTTCAACTAGTGTGTAGCAGGACACAGGAAGTTGTTCCCATGGCACCTACACCAATTGAAGTAGAAGCTTATGATAGTGATCATGAAGTTTCAGATCAAGTCATTAACGTACCTCGTAGGGTGACAAGGATGCGTAGTACTTCAGAGTGGTACACAATCCTGTCTTAGAGGTCATGTTGCTAGACAACAATGAACCTACGAGCTATGGAGAAGCGATGGTGGGCACGGATTCCGATGAATGGCTCGAGGCCATAAAATCCGAGAACGGATCCATGACTTTGGAAGAAATACTTGAAGGTCGTAGGGCCATTGGGTACGGATGGATTTTAAAAGGAAGACAGACAATGATGGTAAGAATTACCATTAAGAAAGCTTGACTTGTCATTAAGATGTTTTCCGACAAGTTCAAGGAGTTGATTACGGTGAGGTTTTCTCACTCGTAGCGATGCTAAGAGTCTGTTGGAATTGGATTAGCAGTTACTGCATGACTGATGAAACCTTGTAGATAGGATGTCAAAACATTGTTTCCTCGACGTTATACTTGAGGAAAGGTTGTATGTGATACAACCAGAAGGTTTTTTCAATCCTGAAAGATGCTAACAAGTATGCGAAGCTCCAGCTATCCTTCTAAGGACTGGAGTAAGCATCTCGGAGTTGGAATATGCACTTTGATAAGATGACCAAAGATTTTGGGTTTATACAAAGTTCATGAGAAACTTGTATTTCCAAAGAAGTGAGTGGGAGCACTATAGAATTTCTGATGAGTATATGTTGTTGACATATTGTTGATCAGAAATGATGTAGAATTTCTGGAAAGCATATAGGATTATTTGAAAAGTGTTTTTCAATGGAAAACCTGGATTAAGCTACTTGAACATTGAGCATCGAGATCTATGAGGATAGATCAAAAACGCTTAATGGTACTTTCAAATGAGCACATACCTTGACATGATCTTGAAGGTGTTCAAGATGGATCAGTCAAAGAAGGAGTTCTTGCCTGAGATGTAAGGTATGAAGTTAAGAGTTAAAGCTCGACCACGGCAGAAAAGAGAGAAAGGACGAAGGTCGTCCCCTATGCTTCAGACATAGGCTCTATAGTATGCCATGCTGTGTACCGCACCGGAAGTGTGCCTTGCCATGAGTCAGTCAAGGGGTACAAGAATGATCCAGGAATGGATCATTGGACATCGGTCAATAATTGTCCTTGGAGTAAATAAGGACATGTTTCTCGATTATGGAGGTAATAAAGAGTTCGGCGTAAGGGGTTACGTCGATGCAAGCTTTAACACCTACCCGAGTGACTCTGAGTAGCAAACCGGATACGTATAGTGGAGCAACCATTTGGAATAGCTCCAAGTGGAGCATGGAAGTAGCATTCACAATATGACATAGAGATTTGCGAAATCCATACGGATCTGAATGTTGCAGACCCGTTGACTAAAACCTCTCTCACAAGCAAAACATGATCAAACCCCAGAACTCATTGAGTCTTAATCACATGGTGATGTGAACTAGTTTAGTGACACTAGTAAACTCTTTGGATGTTGGTCACATGGCGATGTGACCTATCAGTGTTAATCACATGGCGATGTGAACTAGATTATTGACTCTAGTGCAAGTGGGAGACTGTTGGAAATATGCCCTAGAGGCAATAATAAATTAGTTATTATTATTATATTTCCTTGTTCATGATAATCGTTTATTATCCATGCTATAATTGTATTAATAGGAAACTCAGATATATGTGTGGGTACATAGACAACATCATGTCCCTAGTAAGCCTCTAGTTGACTAGCTCGTTGATCAATAGATGGTTACAGTTTCCTGATCATGGACATTGGATATCGTTGATAAGGGGATCACATCATTAGGAGAATGATGTGATGGACAAGACCCAATCCTAAGCCTAGCACAAAGATCGTAGTTCGTATGCTAAAGCTTTTCTAATGTTAAGTATCTTTTCCTTAGACCATGAGATTGTGTAACTCCCGGATACCGTAGGAATGCTTTGGGTGTACCAAACGTCACAACGTAACTGGGTGACTATAAAGGTGCACTACAGGTATCTCCGAAAGTGTCTGTTGGGTTGGCACGAATCAAGACTGGGATTTGTCACTACGTGTAAACGGAGAGGTATCTCTGGGCCCACTCGGTAGGACATCATCATAATGTGCACAATGTGACCAAGGAGTTGACCACAGGATGATGTGTTACGGAACGAGTAAAGATACTTGCCGGAAACGAGATTGAACAAGGTATTGGGATACCGACGATCGATTCTCGGGCAAGTACAATATCGCTAGACAAAGGGAATTGTATACGGGATTGATTGAGTCCTTGACATCATGGTTCATCCGATGAGATCATCGTGGAACATGTGGGAGCCAACATGGGTATCCAGATCCCGCTGTTGGTTATTGACCGGAGAACGTCTCGGTCATGTCTACATGTCTCCCAAACCCGTAGGGTCTACACACTTAAGGTTCGATGACGCTAGGGTTATAAAGGAAGTTTGTATGTGGTTACCGAATGTTGTTCGGAGTCCCGGATGAGATCCCGGACGACACGAGGAGTTCCGTAATGGTCCGGAGGTAAAGATTTATATATGGAAAGTTGTTGTTCGGGTTCCGGAAAAAGTTCGGGTTTTTTCGGTATTGTACCGGGAAGCTTCCAGAAGGTTCCATAGGATTCCGGAGGGGTCCGGAGGTCCGGAAATTGTTCCACCACGTCCAATACAGTAGCATGGGCTGTAGGGGGGCGCCCTCGCCTTAATGGGCCAGGGGCACCAGCCCCCCCAAGGCCGATGCGCATGGGAAGGGGAAAACCCTAAAGGGGGAGGCCTCCACTTGACTTGGGAGGCACTCCTCCCCCCTTGGCCGCCCCCCCTAGATGGGATCTAGGGCTGGCCACACCCCTTGGGGTGGGAAACCCTAAAGGGGCGCAGCCCCCTTCCCCCCTATATATACTTGAGGTTTTGGGGCTGCCAACACATGAGTTTTCTCCCTCTATTGGTGCAGCCCTGCCTCTCCTCCTCCTCCTCTCCCGTGGTGCTTGGCGAAGCCCTGCTGGATTGCCACGCTCCTCCACCACCACCACGCCGTTGTGCTGCTGCTGGATGGAGTCTTCCTCAACCTCTCCCTCTCTCCTTGCTGGATCAAGGCGTGGGAGACGTCACCGGGCTGTACGTGTGTTGAACGCGGAGGTGCCGTCCGTTCGGCACTAGGGTCTCCGGTGATTTGGATCACGACGAGCACGACTCCTTCAACCCCGTTCTCATGAACGCTTCCGCTTAACGATCTACAAGGGTATGTAGATGCACTCTCCTTCCCTCGTTGCTAGTTTCTCCATAGATAGATCTTGGTGACACGTAGGAAAATTTTGAATTTCTGCTACGTTCCCCAACAGAACGTGCAGGTGTGAGAGGTATACATGTATACGTGGGATGTGTGTGTGCGCGCGTGCATGATCGAGATAAAAGAAAGAAGACATAAGTCATATGCTCAACGACATGGGAGAGACGGATCGGTATGACAATATGCATGCATGTGAGAATGCAGGGAAGAAGGCCCGACAATTGAGCATGTGTTTTTGTCTTTAAGAGATAGTGGCGTGGGATGGAGCATGCATCTGTGGCGAGCAGAGGGAGTGAGGCGCAACGATTGTGCAAAAGAGACCAACCTATAAATGCATATGTTTGGAGAGACATATATAGTGTGGGTGATAGGAAGCAAGACTCTGTGCGAGAAAGAAATGTTGACGGAGAAACTACAGATAGATACAGAGATGGAGATGCTAGCTAGAGGGACATCCGCTAGTTTGGGTGTTGGAGATGACCGTCGGGTGGTTCAAAGGGTGAAGTTATATATATGTGTGTGTGAGGGAACTTGACTACATGTAGAGAGAAACATATGTAGTGTGCATGATAGGAATCAAGAGTGAGGGCGAGAATGAAGGTTGATGGAGAAACAGATAAATAGAAAGATAAAGATGCTAGCTAGTGTGCGTTAGAGATAGGAGTCGAGTGGATCAGAAGGCTGGGTTATGTGTGTGGGTGTGAGAGAGATAGAGAGAGGGTGCATGTGAGTCACATACAAACACATATCAAAGAGAAATGAGATCCAGGAGACGGAGTTTTGTGTCTGCGAGAGAGAAAGATATTTCACAACGAGAGTGATAGCTAGAGAGACATACGAGGGAACGCAAGATATCTCTAGGGAGAGAGGGTGTGTGTGAGCGACATACAAGAGAACAATGGAGAAATATGAGACCCTGGGAGACATAGTTTGGGTTTGTGTGTGAGAAAGAGATATTGAAGAAGAACAGTCGTAGGTTCTCATATCTAAGGAGCGAAAGCCATCTCTGTATGAGGGGTGTGCGAGTGGCACACATGGGAATAGTATAGAGAAATGAGACCCCGGGAGACAAAGTTTTGTGTTTGTATGAGAGAAAGAGATTCCACATGGAGAATCACGGTTAGAGACACATAGCAGGGAGCGAGATATACTTAGAGAGAGATAGAGTGATGAAGGTCGAGGGAGAGAGTACCATCAGTGTGTTACGAAGATAAAAGATCATTGTCGGCATACAGGTAGCACGAGAGATACCTAAGAGACGATGAACGCGTATAGGTCCAGAGAAATAGTCCTATATAAGCATGAGTGATAGCTATATGAGACGAGTAACTGTATTAAAGGGGATTCAAATATTTAAACTGGAGCTCACGACATCGATAATATCATAACGCAAATTGGTGTATCAAACATGCATATTCATTTGAATTTGGGCACACATGTAATGTTATATAGTTTATCAATATTGGTGATCCATAGATTCTTCAATTACAAACAATGCATGGTTTATATGCAATTAATGTCTAAACGGGATTACACTATATGTTGCGTGTGTGAAACACATTATACATGTTTGAGAAGTAAAAAAAACCCGCATGAAACACACATTAATTGGAGACAGTTAGCGAGGAATGCATACTTTGGATTTCAACATAAAGTGGTTTCAAATATTTGAAAATCCAAATTGATGGATATAACCTTATGAATCTGAGATCATGCCATTTGTAAACCATATTGATGTATAAATGGTGTTCTGCTTTTGAAAGTATATATAAAAAATGATGTATACAGAATGTAATTCCAATTGAAAATGGATCCCGCCCGAAAAAAAAGTAGAATACAAGCGGGATTCGAATTGAGTTGGCATGGTAAACGTGCACTCTGCAAAATTTGATCGAAGCAGGGAAAGTCGCAGTAACCGCCCGAAACCAAAATCTGTGAGATGGAAATCACTACTGCCTCTCCCTGCCACGCAAAGCCTATCTGCTGGATTTCTATAGGTTTGATAGGGGTAGGTTTGTAATTTCACCCAAACGTGACGTAACCGCCTCTCACCCGGATTCGTACACGGTGGGCACCAAAACACAGTGTGTCCTCGGCCGAAATCGACTCCCGCCCCGATTCATATTCATACACGGTGGGTGCCAAAAACAAACTCTCGTCGGCAAATATTCGGTGTATGCGAGATTAACATCCTATCCCCAACCGACTTATGTTGTTGTGATGTAGTAGAAATTTGAAATGGGGGCTAAGTTTGTAAATTTCCTCGTATTTGAGACATCACCCCACCCTCCTCTCTACCTCTCTACCTCCCCCTTCCTCTCTACCTCCCTCTCCACCCCACCCTCCTCCGTCGGCTGCCGTCCGCCACCCCATCCACCGCCGTCCTCCTCCACCATGCCGGAGCTGATACCCAACGCCGCCGTCCATTACAAGAGATCGACCTCTCTCATCCACGGCTTCAGACTGGGATCCTTGTATTGTTGGAGATATGCCCTAGAGGCAATCATGTCTGATGATATTTCCTATGTGTTTATGAATAAAGATAGTCCTTGGACATTATCAATGATGTGTATCAGCAAGTACGTGACTTGTCTGTGGGACTATGCATTGTATGATGACTGTCCTAGAAGGTCCCTAGTCGAAAGGGCTGTGTGGACGTGCAGCCAACTAGACTAGCATATGACACGGTCGACGGCTTGGTCTCACAAGGCATGAACCATTGGATGCTAACCGGATAATATGGACTTGGAAAGGTCTGGTCGGATTCGACGTAGTCGGATCCGAGTCGAGATAAGGTCCGAGTCGGGCAGACCCAACTATGAGACGCAGCGATATGTCATCTGTGAGTCTCTAGTACAACATACGTTTTATGTCCTAAGACCTGAGCTGACGCATGTACTCGGGATGGTGACAGACTTGCTTTGGGCCGACCAAACGCTACTCCGTGACTGGGTAGTTACAAACGTAAGTTTCGGGTTTGTCCAGTCCCATGCTGCGAGACATGGTTGAGCAAGATGGGATTTGCCCCTCCGATCAGGAGAGATATACTCTGGGCCCCTCGTGTGATCCGACCAGTATAAGCATGGCCATGCGAAAAGGATTATGAGATAATCCGGTTTGTGGTAGGTATCACTAGAACGAGAAAGAGGTCGGGCTAGTACTGTTGGAAATATGCCCTAGAGGCAATAATAAAATGGTTCTTATTATATTTCTTTGTTCATGATAACAGTCTGTTATTCATGCTATAATTGTGTTATCCGGAAATCGTAATACACGTGTGAATACATAGGCCACAACATGTCCCTAGTGAGCCTCTTGTTGACTAGCTCATTGATCAACAGATAGTCATGTTTTCCGGACTATGGGCATTGGATGTCATTGATAACGGGATCACATCTTTTGGAGAATGATGTGATGGACAAGACCCAATACTAAGCATAGCTCAAAGATCGTGTAGTTCGTTTAGCTAGAGCTTTTCCAAATGTCAAGTATCATTTCCTTAGACCATGAGATTGTGCAACTCCCAGATACCGTAGGAGTGCTTTGGGTGTGCCAAACGTCACAACGTAACTGGGTGACTATAAAGGTGCACTACGGGTATCTCCGAAAGTGTCTGTTGGGTTGGCACGAATCGAGACTGGGATTTGTCACTCTGTATGACGGAGTGGTATCTCTGGGCCCACTCGGTAATGCATCATCATAATGAGCTCAAGGTGACCAAGTGTCTGGTCACGGGATCATGCATTACGGTACGAGTAAAGTGACTTGCCGGTAACGAGATTAAACGAGGTATTGGGATACCGACGATCCAGTCTCGGGCAAGTAACATACCGATTGACAAAGGGAATTATATACGGGATTGAGTAAATCCTCGACATCGTGGTTCATCCGATGTGGGAGCCAACATGGGTATCCAGATCCCGAACCCGTAGGGTCTACACACTTAAGGTTCGGTGACGCTAGGGTTGTAGAGATATTAGTATGCAGTAACCCGAAAGTTGTTCGGAGTCCTGGATGAGATCCCGGACGTCACGAGGAGTTCCCGAATGGTCCGGAGTTGAAAAATTATAATTAGGAAGTCAGGTTTTGGCCATCGGGAAAGTTTCGGGGGTCACCGGTATTGTACCGGGACCACTGGAAGTGTCCCGGGGGTCCACCGGGTGGGGCCACCTATCCCGGACGGCCCATGGGCTGAAGTGGGGGGGGGGGAACCAGCCCCTGGTGTGCTGGTGTGCCCCCCTTGGGCACCCCATGCGCCTAGGTTTGGAAACCCTAGGGGTGGGGGCACCTCCACCTAGCTTGGGGGGCAAGCAACCCCCTTGGCCGCCGCCCCCCCTTGGAGATCCCATCTCCTAGGGACGGCACCCCCCTAGGGGCCCTATATAAAGAGGGGGGAGGGAGGGCAGCCGCACCAGTGCTCTTGGCGCCTCCCTATCCCCTTGCTACACCTCTCCCTCTCGCAGAAGCTTGGTGAAGCCCTGCCGAGATCGTTGCTGCATCCACCACCACGCTGTCGTGCTGCTGGATCTTCATCAACCTCTCCTTCCCCCTTGCTAGATCAAGAAGGAGGAGACGTCTTCCTTAACCGTACGTGTGTTGAACGCGGAGGTGCCGTCCATTCGGCACTAGGATCTCCGGTGATTTGGATCACTACGAGTACGACTCCCTCAACCCCGTTCTCCTGAACGCTTCCGCTTGCGGTCTACAAGGGTATGTAGATGCACTCCTCTCTCTCGTTGCTAGATGAACTCATAGATTGATCTTGGTGAAAGCGTAAAAAAAAATTATTTTCTGCAACGTTCCCCAATAGTGGCATCATGAGCTAGGTCTATGCGTAGTTCTCTTTGCACGAGTAGAACACAATTTGTTGTGGGCGTAGATGTTGTCAACTTCCTTGCCACAGCTAGTCTTATTTTGCTTCAGCGGTATCGTGGGATGAAGCGGCCCGGACCGACCTTACACGTACGCTTACGTGAGCCAGGTTCCACCGACTGACATGCACTAGTTGCATAAGGTGGCTAGCGGGTGTCTGTCTCTCCCACTTTAGTTGGAGCGGATTCGATGAAAAGGGTCCTTATGAAGGCTAAATAGAAGTTGGCAAATCACTTTCTGGCTTTTACGTAGGTAAGAAAACGTTCTTGCTAGAACCCTATTGCAGCCACGTAAAACATGCAACAACAATTAGAGGACGTCTAACTTGTTTTTGCAGCATGTGATTGTGATGTGATATGGCAAAAAGTTGTGATGAATGATGAATGATATATATGTGATGTATGAGATCATGTTCTTGTAATAGGAATCACGACATGCATGTCGATGAGTATGACAACCGGCACGAGCCCTAGGAGTTGTCTTAATTATTGTATGACCTGCGTGTCATTGATTCAACACCATGTAATCACTTTACTTTATTGCTAAACCGTTAGCCATAGTAGTAGAAGTAATAGTTGGCGAGCAACCCCATGGAGACACGATGATGGAGATCATGATGATGGAGATCATGGTGTCATGCCGGTGACGAAGATGATCATGGATCCCCGAAGATGGCGATCAAAGGAGCTATATGATATTGGCCATATCATGTCACTACTATTTGATTGCATGTGATGTTTATCATGTTTTTGCATCTGGTTTACTTAGAACGACGGTAGTAAATAAGATGATCCCTCATAATAATTTCAAGAAAGTGTTCCCCCTAACTGTGCGCCGTTGCAAAAGTTCGTTGTTTCGAAGCACCACGTGATGATTGGGTGTGATAGATTCTAACGTTCACATACAACGGGTGTAAGACATATTTACACATGCATAAACACTTAGGTTAACTTGACGAGCCTAGCATGTATAGACATGGCCTCGGAACACAAGAGACCGAAAGGTCAAACATGAGTCGTATGGAAGATACGATCAACATGGAGATGTTCACCGATGATGACTAGTCCGTCTCACGTCATGATTGGACATGGCCTAGTCAACTTGGATCATGTATCGCTTAGATGACTACAGGGATGTCTAATCTGAGTGGGAGTTCATTAAATAATTTGTTTAGATGAACTTAATTATCATGAACTTAGTATAAAATCTTTACAATATGTCTTGTAGATCAAATGGCCCACGTTACCCTCAACTTCAACGCGTTCCTAGAGAAAACCAAGCTAAAAGATGATGGCAGCAACTATACGGACTGGGTCCGGAACCTGAGGATCATCCTCATAGCTGCAAGGAAAGATTATGTCTTAGAAGCACCGCTAGGTGAAGCTCCCATCCTAGAGAACTAAGACGTTATGAACGCTTGGCAGTCACGTGCTGATGATTACTCCCTCGTTCAGTGCGGCATGCTTTACAGCTTAGAACCGGGGTTCCAAAAGCGTTTTGAGCAACACGGAGCATATGAGATGTTCGAAGGACTGAAAATGGTTTTCCAAGCTCATACCCGGGTCGAGAGATATGAAGTCTCCGACAAGTTCTTCAGTTGTAAGATGGAGGAAAATAGTTCTGTCAGTGAGCACATACTCAAAATGTCTGGGTTGCACAACTGCTTGACTCAGCTGGGAGTTAATCTCCCGGATGACGCGGTTATTGACGGAATCCTTCAGTCGCTTCCACCGAGCTACAAGAGCTTTGCGATGAACTTCAATATGCAGGGGATGGAAAAGACCATTCCTGAGGTATATTCAATGCTGAAATCAGCGGAGGTAGAGATCAAAAAGGAACATCAAGTGTTGATGGTGAATAAAACCACTGACGGTGTCCTGGACTAGGGGCTACTCACCACGTCATCTCCCGATCTGTTAGATTGGGCCGAGGACCCCCATGGCCGTATACTCATGGGCCAGTCCGGACAGCTGCCGTATACAAGGAAGATTCCGCAAGACTTGGCGATCAAGACAAGGACTCCTCCCTCACCGGCGTATTTGGCTAGGACTCTTGTTACCCTAGGCCTCTGGTGCATTATATAAACTGAGGCCAGGCTAGTCGATAGATATATACAACAATCATACCATAGGCTAGCTTCTAGGGTTTAGCCTCTTTGATCTCGTGGTAGATCTACTCTTGTACTACCCATATCATCAATATTAATCAAGCAGGAGTAGGGTTTTACCTCCATCGAGAGGGCCCGAACCTTTGTAAAAACATCGTGTCCCTTGTCTCTTCTTACCATCCGCCTAGACGCACAGTTCGGGACCCCCTACCCGAGATCCGCCGGTTTTGACACCAACAATGGTGCTTTCATTGAGAGTTCCGCTGTGTGTTCGGCAAAAGGTCGATGCTCGCCTGCTAATCAACTGCGACTTCGGCATCTTCGTCACCAGCTCGACTGGTCACCTTGGTTCGACCAAGGACTGCGCCCTATCTCCGATCGTCATGTTCGGATGGGGGCCTTCATCAACATCAGCTCCGATCTCTATCAAGATCATGGAGGTATCATCCAGGGAGCCCGGGGGCTCAACGTCAACATTGCCCTCGGGCGACCATGCTGTTTTTCTGGACAGCGAACTTGTATCCGCCGTCACCGCCTCCTCGAGCGTCGGTTTGATGATTGCTTCAGTGGAATAGTGCGGAATTACGTCTACAACAGCCAGGCTAAATTTCGTCGAGTTCCGATGGAGGAATCTCCGACAATCTACGATATACCGGAGCCTGTCAAATCTGTACGAGAATCTGCACGAATTTAGGGCTTGGCGTCCAGCTTCTAGCTCAGACCTCCTTTGGAAGATCCAACCGTTGATCGACTGCGGAATTCCTATATCTACCACCCCTCAAAATTTCAGCTCGATCCGACCGTCCAAACCCCGGGACCTTCCGATTAGTGCATCACTTTTCGGATCTGTTTTCTGCGCGAAAACGAATCCGACTCGAGTTCGTCTTTTTTATGAACGGGAATTCGGACATCCTTTTCGAAGGAAGTTTTGTATGGGGTATTGTGTTTTGTTCCCGAACAACACATCCCACTAACTTTAAAATCTTTGGAACATGATCTTCAACATCATGCTGGTGTCAAACCAGTCCGACAATATTGCTCCACGGCTGCCAACCTGCGCTAGACATGTCGTCACTTTGTTGAGCCGAGCTCAACTTCTTCGGATCATCATCTCGGCAAGCCGAACAAGAGTCCGGCATCGCGAAGGATAAATCATCACCAACATCGCCGCCCCACGGACTACACGGAGCAGGCATACCGGCATCGCCGCACGGTCGCTTCATCAAGCCGGCATCGACCACGTCACGACCTGCATCGGCAGGGCCGCACTATTGCTTCTTCAAGCTGGTGTCCATCACGCCGTCCTACTTCGACATCTCGGCTGGACCGGGGGCTTCGCCATCTCTTCATCAACCTACTCCGGACACTTCGGCGTCACTAGCCGACCAGCTCCGTCACGTTAGCTGGACCGAGGGCTTTGCCAGCATTGCCATGCCGTCGTTTTATCGCCCATCAGGCAATGGGTGCGCGGGTCGAGTCCCAATTTTGGGAATCACGTTCCTTCGGATTACTACAACAAATAAACCAGGTGCTATTAATCCTAGTAGTTTTTGCTTGTTTGGGTTCATTTTTCCCTAGGAATTATTACTCTGGTTTGTCCATCATATGTACACAGGTCTATCAAGTGGTGGCCGCATTATCGACGGTCGCATGATGGTTCGGTCAGTTTCCGTACATAGTCCGGCGAACGCCGCATCCGGAACTCGAGCCGACCTATGAATTCAGGCCTTGCCATGCCTTTACCGCATCACGCCACCGCCCTGCATCGACATGGACTTCAGCGCCAGGCCATATTTCTTTTATTACTCACTTTGCATAAAATATTTGTTATGCAACGAATATTATTATTATTATTACTATTATCTCCGGTTTGCACTATTTTTTGTGCACAGGAAAATGATCCAGCCGGACTATATCCTTTGGCGTCACCTCGGCTAGACGGGGGGCTTCGTGAACACTTCATTACCCCATGCCGGGGACTTCGGCATCACCCTGCCGTCCTGCATTGACCGTGCTATGTCACCACTTCGGAGTGCCGAGCTCTTTGCTCCGCCACCTCGGGACCGGCTTGGGAGATGGAACCTTGTCCCGCATTAAGCTCGGACCGCGTCATCAATACCAAACACATTAACCAGCTAAGTTGCCTTCATGCTCAAAGTTTTAAATTTTTAACTTGTGTTCGGCTCGACCAAGCATTATACTTTTTTGGAAAGAAAGTTGCTTGTAAAAATTTCCTTGTCCAAACTCTGTTTTGTGACATGCAAATTCAAATACCCCGTTTACTTGGGGGCTTCGTTCATGAAGCTTTTTCCTCTTGCATATGATTATACTTGTACGGCTTCGTTCCTTGTTCGTGTATTACGCCACAATATGCACCATATTGACTTAAGCGATTTGCAAGCTGGGTTGCCTGGCTCCTGTGCTTACCCCTACGTTCCCGATTGTTCGGCTAGGGAGTAAAGGGAGCAGCTCTGCGATTGTCACGATCGGGTCACCCGAGCCGGACCTCAGACTGGGTGAAGCCGAAAGCTAGCGCTCTTATTGTTTTCAATGATGGTCGGCACACAACGGAACTCATGAGTACAAAAAATCTATTGCACAAGTCTCATAATAACAATGAGCACCGAGGAAAGGTATCGGTGGGGGTACTATTTTCTTCGAAGATGCTTCATACACTTCGTAGTAATATAACATAAGTTCCCTGAGCGCGCTTTATCCGTTACAGCCTTATGGCCTGATTGCCTGGTTATTGGAAACACCGTCGATATTCTCGACAGATGGAGTACATAACACTTTTCGGTCCTTGACCGAAGAGGGAGAAGCCGACGGTCGGTTAAGACGCGTTTAAAGTTCGGTTGAACATAGATATGATATAAGTACTTAGGTACATGCATTCATTCTTTTACCCAAGTCACTTGGGGGCTCTTATGTTTATTTGAGACGTTATATAATAAGTGTTTTTCTTCTTAGTCGCTGCAAAGTTTTTATTATTATTTATCACTCCTTTTTTCGACACAAGTGTGCGGTCACTAGCCGGGGAGCCTAATTTCTCTCTCAAAGCCGTTAGAGTTTAGTTTGCTAAACTGGCCTAGTAAGAAGTACGCCGCCTTCGGGATAGGAGCTTGAAGCCGTAGGCTGACCCGCTTGAAGTTTTGAGATAGGATGTGTCATGTTAAAGCACGGCAGAAGCACCTTTCTTTTCTAAAGTCCAATTTTCGGATTGGCGCCGAACACTTGATCTAGTTCGGACATTAACCTTTTGAATAAGTTTTTTGGATTTTCGAGCCCATGGCACTTTTAAACTATTTGTGTGTTTTTAGCACAAGTCTTGCAGTGCAACACCGGACACCTTTAGAGATTCGGCAAAAACATTCTCGGATATTGCTGTATATGGATCGGTTTCGAATTGTGTCTTCGGTCAATAGTTGGGTTGCCCTGCTCCTGCGCTTGCCTGCTATGTTCCGCTTTGTTCGGCTAGGTGTGCAAAGGGAGAACCACTGCGATTGTGCTTCCAGCTCACATGGTTAAGCACCTCAGTGGAGAAAGCCGAAAACTGACTTTCACAATAAGCGTAAATTGGTCAGCGATCCGATGACGTTGTTAAACGATGGGCCATTCATAACAATGGCCAAAGTGTTTACGGCTTGACCTCGACTGTTGCCGGACACTACCAGGGGCTTTTAACTGGCCTCCCAAACTAAATCCTCGATATTTTGCTCTTACATTGGAGCTGAGGTTTCATGATCATGCTTAGCATGACAACCCAAAGAAAGGAACCGATAGCGGGACTATTTTCTTTGGAAGACATTTCTTCTGTTAAAACAGTAATATAACATATCTCTCTGCGTACCTTTGTTTATAAAACCGTATGGCCAGATTGCCTTGTTTATCGTAAATCTTTGCCCTCATAAAGGCTTTATAAAGTAGGACAAACACTCCTCGGCTACTGGCCGAGGAGGTTGAAGCCGAGGGTCGGTCAACAAAGTTTTGTACAATGCGGATTCGAGCATTAATGACATAAAGTACTTGGATACATAGATTCATTACACATAATTTGTGATTTTACTATGGATATCGATCCTTAATTCGGCCACCCGTGCCCGCATTAAGGCTCGGGGGCTACTGGGCTTCGGGCTTATTATTTACAAATATTAAAGAGGCACATCGATCCCCTGATCTGGTGTTGCCACCCGACCAGTGTCTCGGGGGCTACTGCATTGCCTGTTCTATGCAGAAAATTTTAAGTGCAATACAGTTTCCGAGGAGATTTTGATCCTCAGGTTGGTCGGCCGCACCCAACCTGAGTCTCGAGGACTGAGCACGCCGCTTTTTGTGTCCCGAAGTATTCTGCCGAGCTAGGACTTGATCCTTAGACCGATTTTGCAAATCAACCTGAGTCTCAGCGGCTACGGGGATCAACGGTCTTATGTCATCCTTCATGTGCATCTCGGGTTTTAGACCGATACCTACCCTTAGGGCTACTGGCTATGTATCTCGGCAGAGAATAAATTGCACCAACAAAAAAATGTTGACAAAAATCGGCCCACATAAAGATCGGGCGCTAGTGGTTGGCTCCATAGAGGGCATTTCCGGCATTAGGCTCGGCTAAAATCCTTCAAACTTCTTTGAACGAAGGTGATTTACAACACCTCGGATACAGTCCGGTGTTGGGGCTCGGATACATAGTCCGGCGTTGGAGCTCGGATACAATCCGGCGTTGGAGCTCGGATACATAGTCCAGCATTGGAGCTCGGATACATTCCGGTGTTAGAGCTGGGAAGCAGTCCGACATTGGTGCTCGATTGCAAAAGATACCTCGAATGCAGTCCGGCGTTGGAGCTCGGACGCAAGAGGGCGCTGCCGCCCAGGAACAACTTCAAACCCGAGGTGTGGCATAAAAATAACAAGGCATTGATAAAGGCTGGAAACTTAAAGGGGCTCCTCGGATACCCGACGTGTAAACTCGTCGAATGCATTTCGGCGATCCTCAAGATCGAAGATGAGAAGATTTGTTGAACCAGTTTTCAAGACCGATGACTGAAGATGAAGAACGGCTAGGAAGAATCGAGGAGCGTCCCTAAATTTGAAGACCGGTTCAGGGGGCTACTGACGGTGTCCTGGACTAGGGGGTACTCACCACGTCATCTCCCGCTCTGTTAGATTGGGCCGAGGACCCCCATGGCCGTATACTCATGGGCCAGTCCGGACAGCTGCCATATACAAGGAAGATTCCGCAAGACTTGGCGATCAAGACAAGGACTCCTCCCCCACCGGCGTATTCGGCTCGGACTCTTGCTATCCTAGGCCTCTGGTGCATTATATAAACCGAGGCCAGGCTAGTCGATAGATATATACAACAATCATACCATAGGCTAGCTTCTAGGGTTTAGCCTCTTTGATCTCGTGGTAGATCTACTCTTGTACTACCCATATCATCAATATTAATCAAGCAGGAGTAGGGTTTTACCTCCATCGAGAGGGCCCGAACCTGGGTAAAAACATCGTGTCCCTTGTCTCCTGTTACCATCCGCCTAGACGCACAGTTCGGGACCCCCTACCCGAGATCCGCCGGTTTTGACACCGACAACCACTAAGTTCAAGAAAGGAAAGGGTAAGAAGAACTTCAAGAAGGACGGCAAGGGAGTTGCCGCACCCGGTAAGCCAGTTGCCGGGAAGAAGTCAAAGAATGGACCCAAGCCTGAAACTGAGTGCTTTTATTGCAAGGGAAGCGGACACTAGAAGCGGAACTGCACCAAATACTTAGCGGACAAGAAGGCCGGCAACACTAAAGGTATATGTGATATACATGTAATTGATGTGTACCTTACCAGTACTCGTAGCAGCTCCTGGGTATTTGATACCGGTGCCGTTGCTCATATTTGTAACTCAAAGCAGGAGCTGCAGAATAAGCGGAGACTGGCGAAGGACGAGATGACGATGCACGTCGGGAATGGTTCCAAGGTCGATGTGATCGCCCTCGGCACGCTACCTCTACATTTACCTGCGGGATTAGTTTTAAACCTCAATAATTGTTATTTTGTACCAGCTTTGAGCATGAACATTGTATCTAGATCTCGTTTAATACGAGATGGCTACTCATTTAAATCCGAGAATAATGGTTGTTCTATTTATATGAGAGATATGTTTTATGGTCATGCCCCGATGGTCAATGGTTTATTCTTAATGAATCTCGAATGTGATGTTACACATATTCATAGTGTGAATACAAAAAGATGTAAGGTTGATAACGATAGTCCCACATACTTGTGGCACTTCCGCCTTTGTCACATTGGTGTCAAGCGCATGAAGAAGCTCCATGCTGATGGACTTTTAGAGTCTCTAGATTATGAATCATTTGACACATGCGAACCATGCCTCATGGGCAAAATGAACAAGACTCCGTTCTCCGGAACAATGGAGCGAGCAACCAACTTATTGGAAATCATACATACTGATGTGTGCGGTCCAATGAGCGTTGAGGCTCGCGGAGGATATCGTTATGTTCTCACTCTCACTGACGACTTGAGTAGATATGGGTATGTCAACTTGATGAAACACAAGTCTGAGACCTTTGAGAAGTTCAAGGAATTTCAGAATGAGGTAGAGAATCAACGTGACCGAAAGATAAAGTTCCTACGATCAGATCGTGGAGGAGAATATTTAAGTCACGAATTTGGTACACACTTAAGGAAATGTGGAATCGTTTCACAACTCACGCCGCCTGGAACACCTCAGCGTAACGGTGTGTCCGAACATCGTAATCGCACTTTATTGGATATGGTGCGATCTATGATGTCTCTTACCAATTTACCGCTATCTTTTTGGGGATACGCTCTAGAGACAGCTACATTCACTTTAAATAGGGCACCGTCTAAATCCGTTCAGATGACACCGTATGAATTATGGTTTGGGAAGAAACCTAAGCTGTCGTTTCTAAAAGTTTGGGGATGCGATGCTTATGTCAAGACACTTCAACCTGAAAAAGCTCAAACCCAAGTCAGAAAAATGCGTCTTCATAGGATACCCTAAGGAAACCATTGGGTATACCTTCTACCTCAGATCCGAAGGCAAGATCTTTGTTGCCAAGAACGGGTCCTTTCTGGAGAAAGAGTTTCTCTCGAGAGAAGTAAGTGGGAGGAAAGTGGAACTTGATGAAGTACTACCTCTTGAACCGGTGAGTAGCGCAGCTCGGGAAGATGTTCCCGTGGTGCGAGCACCAACTGAAGAGGAAATTAATGATGATGATCAAGGTACCTCGGATCAAGTTACTACTGAACTTCGTAGGTCCACGAGGACACGTTCAACACCAGAGTGGTATGGCAACCCTGTCCTGGAAATCATGTTGTTAAACAACGGTGAACCTTCGAACTATGAAGAAACGACGGCGGGCCCAGATTCCAACAAATGGCTTGAAGCCATGCAATCCGAGATAGGATCCATGTATGAAAACGAAGTATGGACTTTGACAGACTTGCCCGATGATCGGCGAGCGATAGAAAACAAATGGATCTTTAAGAAGAAGATGGACGCGGATGGTAATGTTACCATCTATAAAGCTCGACTTGTCGCTAAGGGTTATCGACAAGTTCAAGGGGTTGACTACGATTAGACATTCTCTCCCGTAGCGAAGCTAAAGTCCGTCCGAATCATGTTAACAATTGCCGCATACTATGATTATGAGATATGGCAAATGGACGTCAAAACGGCATTCCTTAACGGCCATCTTAAGGAAGAACTGTATATGATGCAGCCGAAAGGTTTTGTCGACCCTGAGAATGCTAACAAGGTATGCAAACTCCAGCGATCCATTTATGGGCTGGTGCAAGCATCTCGGAGTTGGAACATTCACTTTGATCAGATGATCAAAGCATTTGGGTTTATGTAGACTTATGGAGAAGCCTGCGTTTACAAGAAAGTGAGTGGGAGCTCTGTAGCATTTCTCATATTATATGTAGATGACATACTTTTGATGGGAAATGATATAGAACTCTTGGACAGCATTAAGGCCTATTTGAATAAGTGTTTTTCAATGAAGGACCTTGGAGAAGCTGCTTATATATTAGGCATCAAGATCTATAGAGATAGATCGAGACGCCTCATAGGTCTTTCACAAAGCACATACCTTGATAAGATATTGAAGAAGTTCACTATGGATCAGTCTAAGAAGGGCTTCTTGCCTGTGTTGCAAGGTGTAAAATTGAGCTCGGCTCAATGTCCGACCACAGCAGAAGATATAGAAGAGATGAGTGTCAACCCCTATGCCTCAGCCATAGGGTCTATTATGTATGCCATGCTGTGTACCAGACCTGATGTAAACCTTGCCATAAGTTTGGTAGGAAGGTACCAAAGTAATCCCGGCAAGGAACACTGGACAGCGGTCAAGAATATGTTGAAGTACCTGAAAATGACTAAGGACATGTTTCTCGTGTATGGAGGTGACGAGGAGCTCGTCGTAAAGGGTTACATCGACGCTAGCTTCGACACAGATCTGGATGACTCTAAGTCACAAACCGGATACGTGTATATTTTGAATGGTGGGGTGGTAAGCTGGTGCAGTTGCAAGCAAAGCGTCGTGGCGGGATCTACATGTGAAGCAGAGTACATGGCAGCCTCGGAGGCAGCGCATGAAGCAATCTGGGTGAAGGAGTTCATCACCGACCTAGGAGTCATACCCAATGCGTCGGCGCCGATCAAACTCTTCTGTGACAACACTGGAGCTATTGCACTTGCCATGGAGCCCAGGTTTCACGAGAAGACCAGGCACATCAAGCGTCGCTTCAACTCCATTCGTGAAAATGTTCAAGATGGAGACATAGATATTTGTAAAGTACATACGGACCTGAATGTAGCAGATCCGTTGACTAAACCTCTCCCTAGAGCAAAACATGATCAACTCCAGAATTCCATGGGTGTACGATTCATCACAATGTAACTAGATTATTGAACTCTAGTGCAAGTGGGAGACTGTTGGAAATATTCCCTAGAGGCAATAATAAAATGGTCATTATTATATTCCTTTTTTCATGATAATTGTCTGTTATTCATGCTATAATTGTGTTATCCGGAAATCGTAATACACATGTGAATAGTCATGGTTTCCTGACTATCTCGTCGATCAACAGATAGTCATGGTTTCCTGAGTATGGGCATTGGATGTCATTGATAACGGGATCACATCATTAGGAGAATGATGTGATGGACAAGACCCAATCCTAAGCATAGCTCAAAGATCGTGTAGTTCGTTTAGCTAGAGCTTTTCCAAATGTCAAGTATCATTTCCTTAGACCATGAGATTGTGCAACTCCCGGATACCGTAGGAGTGCTTTGGGTGTGCCAAACGTCACAACGTAACTGGGTGACTATAAAGGTGCACTACGGGTATCTCCGAACGTGTCTGTTGGGTTGGCACGAATCAAGACTGGGATTTTTCACTCCGTATGACGGAGAGGTATCTCTGGGCCCACTCGGTAATGCATCATCATAATGAGCTCAAGGTGACCAAGTGTCTGGTCACGGGATCATGCATTACGGTACGAGTAAAGTGACTTGCCGGTAACGAGATTAAACGAGGTATTGGGATACCGACGATCGAGTCTCGGGCAAGTAACGTACCGATTGACAAAGGGAATTGTATATGAGATTGAGTAAATCCTCGACATCTTGGTTCATCCGATGAGATCATCGAGGAGCATGTGGGATCCAACATGGGTATCCAGATCCCGCTGTTGGTTATTGACCGGAGAGGCGTCTCGGTCATGTCTGCATGTCTCCCGAACCCGTAGGGTCTACACACTTAAGGTTCGGTGACGCTAGGGTTGTAGAGATATTAGCATGCAGTAACCCGAAAGTTGTTCGGAGTCCTGGATGAGATCCCGGACGTCACGAGGAGTTCCAGAATGGTCCGGCGGTGAAAATTATATATAGGAAGTCAGGTTTCGGCCTTCGGGAAAGTTTCGGGGGTCACCGGTACTGTACTGGGACCACCGGAAGGGTCCCGGGGGTCCACCGGGTGGGGCCACCTATCACGGAGGGCCCCATGGGCTGAAGT